>NC_026497.1:414384-429300 GCF_000328475.2 Mycosarcoma maydis
GGCTGACAGCTTTGCACCGTCATACACACGCTACACCATTCACGATTGCATTCGATTGCATCCGCTACATTCACCTTCGTCTGGCACCCTCCCTCTGATGCTCAAGCCCGAGATCGACATGTTGACGAAATGATAGTGTAACCTTGTTTCGCCGTCAAGTTGTGCATTCCACCCGCCTCAATCCTTTCCGCTCTCCACCATGCCCAAAACCATCTCGTGCCCGCACGCTGGGTGCACCTACCTGTTCTCGAAACCCGTCCATCTACGCCGCCATCTGCTCTCGCATTCGGACGAATCAGTCTGGAAGTGTCCCGACTGCGATCAGGAGTTCAAACGCATCGACAGCTTTCAAAGGCACAAGAAGCGCATCCATCCTGACCAGCCTGATCTGGTTGCCGTCAAGATCGACTCAGACTCAAGTAACCAGGACAAGGATACCAAGTCGGACGCTGATGCCGAAGATCAGATCGACCATGAGTTACATGCCTCTCTGCCTCATGCCGAAACCAACACCAACACCAACGCTTCCGCATCTCCAGCCATACCAGTCGCTTTGCAGCAACTCAACGCTTACGATGCAAATTCAAATCCATCGCCTTCCACCAACACCACACGTAGTTCAGCTGCCTTCTCTCCCAGTACATCTGACGCGCGTCCTTCGGCCTCGTCCAGCTCCACCTACCATCGTTCGCACCTCTACCATCCCTATGCTCGCAACGATCATGGCTCGCAATCCGCCTCGTCCGCGCCTGCCCACTCTTCCACCAGCGACCCATCGAGCATCACCCACACTTCTTGGCAGCCACAGAGCAATCAACCCCAAATCTTTGATTCCACTCCCCATCCCTCGGCCACTGCGTCCACAGCGACTCCGTCTAGCTCGTTGTCCTTCTATCCCAACTTGTATGGAGCTCCGATCTCGTACAACGACTATGCCACCGCTGCTCCTGCAGCAGCCGCAGCAGCAGTAGCCTATGCTCAACCTGCCTCGGCTGACCACGCTGCTCCGCTTTCAATACCCTCGCTCACCCAACCCTCGCCTTCGTGGGGGTCTAGCTCCAACTCGGAAACTGAGGGGCAAAACTTTTTTGACGACATCCTTCAGTCGATCCTCATGGATTCCATCTCGAGCTTCGTACCGCATGAGCCAATGGCTCCTGTCGACTTTGGCGCCTCCACAGCCATGTCCACCGAAGCGTATACCTTTGGCGATCCCATCTCGTCCGCGCAGCACCAGCACCAGCAGCTCCAGAACCAGAATCAGAACCAGAATCAGAATCAGAATCAGAATCAGAATCAGAACCAGAACCAGAACCAGAATCAGAATCAGAATCAGAATCAGAACCAGAACCAGAACCAGATTCCGATGCAGAAACCCGCGCATCAGATGCACAACGACAATGCGTCCCTGCAAGCACAATCTCAGCCATCAGCAGCCTTGTCCGGCCAGCAACAGCACACTTCAACGCCAAAGCCAGACGCACCATGTGGCACGGGCACGGGCACGGGTTCGCATTCTCTTCCACAACCACTGGTCAACCTCGTCCCCTTTGCAACTTTTACCGAGTCGGCTTACAACTCGGGCAGATCGACGCCTGCAACACCACGCCATCCACCTGGCATCTCTATGGATGAATCCGACGAGATGGCGCGCTCCGTCGAAAAGGTGGGCGACCAGGCAGCTACCAACATTGGTGCTAGGACTCGAGATCTTGTACTGCATGGTGTCAACATCCCGAAAAAGCCACCACGCCTGACTGCAGTCTCTCTGTTCAACGCTGCGACGCGCCATATACGCTCGATGCTACCGTTGCTTCCTTCCTACTGGTTACTCGATCATCGACGGCTTGCTGCCGAGCGACCGTACGTCTTTGTTTCTCTTCTCGCTCTCGGAACGCTTTGGCAGCCACGCGCCGATGTCAAGGCGTACGGTGCCGAGCTCTGGCAACTCATCTTTCGCAGTATTTGGGCAGGTGCCGTCTTCTATCTCGATCAGCCTCAGCTGATGCGTGAAGCTACCGCGGTTATGGCTTTCACCCATCTCTACGCGTTTCTCTGTCGCGACGAGAACATCCGTCGCAAATCCATCCACAGCACCTACACCGGAAGCTCGCTCTGTCGAGAACACGGCTGGCGTCAGGGCATTTGGTTCCTCGTCGGGCCCTGGGAGCAGTCTCTGCAGCGATTGCTTGGGCCGAATCTGCAGATGGCTCTCGTTGAACTCGAAGTGCTTGCCAGAGATCAGACCACCAACAAGCTGTCATCCGAGCAGAAGAAGCTGCTCGAACATCTGCATGGCGTCTGGAAGCAGTGGTCCGACGCCGAAGAGGTGAATCGCAACATGATCTGCCACAGCATCACCGAATCGCACCATTCCGAATTTCTCTCGAGTTACAGTCAGATGCGTGCCATGGGTAGGATCGCTTGCCAGGCGCTAGTTCCATGTGCTGACGACGTGTGGGATGCAAAGACATCGATCGAATGGGCCAAGCTCGTGCTCGAGCACAAGGCTACGCGAGAAGGCTATCAGCGAGCGTTGCTTTCCGGTAAGAAGCAGCTCGGTCCGATCTTGGATGCTCTCTTCGGTATTCACGCACCCTCACCCGCTTCCAACGAGGACCAAGACGAGGACGCCAACGACGGTTCCACAAACAAGCGCGGCCTCGAACATATGCTCTGCTTCACAGTCAAAGAACACTTTGCGCTCTTGAGCCTACTCGAAGGTCTGCATCTGCTATGGACTGCTCGACACTCGCCGCCTTTCCGAACAGGCACTTCGTACGCTGCCGATTTCTCGCCAGCTCAACCTTGGCATTCCGCTGGTCTCGAAACGGCGTTTTGCATCAAAGGTGGCACCGCCTATCACAAGCTCAACGTGCTGGACACAGAAATGATGCTGGCAGCGCTTTCAAGGTGGATGCGACTGTATCATCAGTCGTACTTGCCCAACCCGGTGGCCAACTCGACTGGATTCAGCCGACCGATCAATGGCGATGGACGCGGTGAGGCTCAGCCGGTCGAGAATGGCACTTTCAAATCGGGAGCTTCTGTCAACAGAGCACGCGTGCCCAATTTGGGCCCCAGCAACGACCGCTTCCTGCTGCATTTCCGATTCCACGTTGTTCAGCTCTCGACGCTCTTCAACGCGCATCACGTCGTGCATGCGCTGGTGGCAACGTGCGGAGAACACGTCGAGGCCAACGTAACGATCCCAGCCAACAGAGCCAACGGAGCCAACGGAGCCAACGGAGCCAACGGAGCCAACGGAGCCAACGGAGCCAACGGAGCCAACGGAGCTAACGGAGCCAAAGGAGCTAACGGCGGTAGCGCAGGTAGCGGTGGTACAGCTGCGGCGCGGTCCGATCAGCCAACGTCGATTGCTCTACGTTGTGAAAGCTGTGTCAACGCATCCAGCTGTCCGTACCGCAACGCGCGTCTGCAGCGATGGGCGGCGGTGCATGCCGGAGCGGTGATCGGCAACTTCATGTCGATGCCACGACTGTCAAACCTGACACCCACCATCCTGGAAGGTCTGGGTCAAGCATTCGGCATCCTCGTCATCCTCTGCCGTCTGCAGCGATCGCCAGCACAGCGTCGACGTGCTTGCTGTCGATGCGCTGCCGACATCCGCGAAGCTTCGGTCGAACTCATCTCGGATCAATGTTTGCATTTGGATGCAGATCGTCCGAGTCCCACACAAACGCATCCAGAGATGGCGCAAGTCAAGTTTGATTCGAGCAACGACTGTTGGCTGCACCACGGAACGCTGGATGAAGGCGCAACACTGTTAGGTCAGCCGATTCAGGATTGGCCATTTGTGCTCCAGGATATGGGCAACGAGCTCAGAGGCGCCGCCGGTGCTTGGCAGACCGCCGAAGAGTTTTTGGGCGTCGCGCAAAAGTTACTCAACAGTTTCACTCTGTATGTCGAATGAACCACACAATCTGAGTTTTCGCAAGAGCCAAACCTGCTTTTTGATCAGTTGCGCAGTGCGTGTATGCTGACGAACAAGCGTGTCTGCTTGATGAGTGGATGAGCTGAGACTGAGCATCAGAATCGCAATTGCCACAAGAGCCGAGAAGCACCCACGACTTTCGCGATTGTGTTGAACCGAATCGTATGTGACAGCTCACAGAGTTTTATTTTCGAAAAAATTCATACACCAACCCAAGCCTAGAGAGGCTTATGCGGGAGTCAAGAATCGAATCCAAGATCCAGGCAAAAGGTAGGTAGGTCAATTAGAGGGGCAATGTGCTGTACGGTTAAATCCGCACAGGTCACAGAGTGAGTGAGTTACGTGGTAACCTCAGTGAACCCGGTGATAATGGTTCCCGAAATTTTTCTAGGCCCGGGGATTCGGGCGTATGATGGGTGAAAGGTGGGATTCTAACCCCGAATTTGGGCCCCATCCGTGCACGCGGCAGCCAGCCACGCATAACGCATCACGCATCACGCATCACGCATGGAATGCCAGATTCACGCACGGAGTTTGTTCACCCGTCCGCAGCCTTACCGCCTTCATGATTTGTGATTGCCCTAAATAGAAACCCTGAGTTACGTGGACACGGTAAGCTATAAATACGATGCTTGTCCGACCATGTCTGTGTGCTCGCTCTTCATTCAAAGAATTCTCATCACCATTCACGAACACGTCGAGACGTGAGTCACAAGTCAAACTTAGCACGATTCGCGCTCCATCCAAGCCAACTCGAAACAAGATCATCTGTGCCATTATCGTTGGCGCACTTGCAATTCTGGTGATTGAACCATTCAACGTACTTAACAAAGTCAAGATCAAGACCATGTCGACCAGTACTGCTGCACGCGCGATTTCTCGCGTCGTGGCTAAGAAGGTGCGCGCGATTGAGACGGCCGAAGGTGCCGGGGCTACGGTGCGTCGCTCGATCGGTACTCCGGCTCTGCGAAACATTTCGCCGTTCCTGATGCTCGACCATTTTCGCATTGCGGAAGGCGCCGGATTCCCTGACCATCCACACCGTGGACAAACGACGTGCACGTACATCCTAGATGGCAGTTCTCAACACGAAGACTTTGCCGGACACGCCGGCACGATTGGTCCTGGAGACGTGCAGTGGATGAACGCCGGTCACGGAATCATGCACGCCGAAATGCCGATCCATCGCGATGCGGACGGTAACAAACTACCAGACCCAGTCGGCCTGCAGCTCTGGGTGGACCTCCCCAAACAAGCCAAGAAAGAGCCACCGAGCTACCAAGAGTACCGCGCTGCACAGATCCCCACCGCCGAGTGGAAGAGCGAGAAGGAGACCGAGACCGAGAACGACGACGAGAAGGGCTACAAGATCAAGGTGGTCGTTGGCGAGTCGCATGGCGTCAAGAGCCCCATTGAGCTCCCCAAAAACGGCGGCGTGCTTTTCCTCGACCTGAACCTGGAACCCAACGGAAGTGTGTATCAGACAATCGACCCAGGATACAATGCGTTCATCTACACACTCGAAGGGCGTGTTGTCGTCGGAGACATCCCTGCAACCGCATTGACGCAAGGAGACAAGCGCGCGTTCAATCCGAGTACAGAGCCTACACCGGGCGAAGCGGTTGAGCCGTTCCACACACTCGTGCTCACCAAACACGGAGAGGCGGGCGTAAAGATCACGAACCCGAGTGCCGAGCAAAACGCCAGGTTGGTGCTGGTCGCAGGCGAACCGCTGGATCAGGAAGTGGTCCAGTACGGCCCGTTTGTCATGACGAACCGACAGGAGATCCAGCAGACGCTTCTGGACTTCCAAACGGGCAAGAACGGCTTCGAACGCGCCCCCGGCTGGAAGAGCAAGATCGGCGCCAAGATGATGTGATGCCGGGCTCGAGCCTCGTGCCCAAAGTGACAAGTCGCAATCAGAACGAGTTTTCGCTGTACTCTTCACAAATCACAAATAACTTATTGGAAGACTAGAAATTTTAGCTCGGAAGCGTCTGTTGTGCAGAATCTGTGGAAAGCGTAGTCTGTGGAAAGCCAGTTTGGACAAGCGAGGCGCAGTTGGAGGTTCATGCGAGCGGAATCTGGCCGTCGGCGTGGTGGGCTTTGCTTGCTTGATATGTGTGCGATAGGCTGTTGTACTCGTTCTTGACATGGTGCATGGTAGTCATCAACGATGGTATTTGCGCGGGCTGACTCTGGTTGATGAGATCGTGGATGGAAAAGCTCTGCCAGTACGAGTTGCTGCGATTGTACAGACGTTGGCCTTTGGGTTTGGGGACGAGCGGTGGGTCGGTCTGGAAGACCTGCTGTAGGATTTGGATGTCGTGCGGGATGTCGAAGGCGTCCATGGTGTCGACGTAAGTGAAGAGGTAGTAAAAGTTATCAAAGCCGCACCAAGTGATGGCGCTCAGGCAGAGCGAGCATGGTTCGTGCGTGGAGAGGAAAATGCAGTCCTTTGGATCGATTCTTGGCTCGTGCTTTGAGGCGAGCGCATTGTTGTGTTTGTGAAATTCGAGCAACGTATTGATTTCCCCATGCAAGAGCGGGGATGTGATTTCGTCGTTGGTGCAGCACACGATGGGCGAGAGCGTCGACTTGGACAGGATCGCCGCACCAAACACTTTGCAACCACGTTCCACCGCCGATGTGGTGAGCGGGATGATGTTGGACCGGATCGTGCTGAGCAGCGTCGACGCCAGCGTCGATGGTTCGTGACCGTGGTGTAGCGAAGAGCAACTCATTCTCGGTCAAGCTTGAGCGATTCGAGCCGACGACCCACAAAGTCGCAACGCTTTATACGTTGCCGCTCCTTGCTGCTCCACGCGCCACTTTGACAGCACAGTCCATCGCATTGTCGCGTCCCGTCGCTATCGGATGTGCGCATTACTAACAGTACACACGACACTTACCAGCGCAATTCACGACTCCTCGGCCCGTCGGATACGCCGCCCATCCGTGTCGGTTGAGGTTGCCAATTCTCGGCCAACTCCGAGCACGCGCTTGACGATTTGTGATTCGTGATTCGTGATTCGTGATTCACTTTGCATCCCGCTTCATGCACGATTATCACGGATTATTCACGATTATGGTTTTTGTAATCGGAAAGAATATCTTATCACCCTCTGAATCGTGAAATGTGAAAAATTCGTGAATGTTGCGGATACGGCACAGTAAAGCGAAAGACTTGTCCAAATATTTTGTAGCTCAGTCACCATATCCGCAACACTCACACTCGTGACGGAACGCGGTCGACTTTCCGCTCGGGTTCGCACATCGATGTGAAGGCAAAAAAAAAAGAAACGCAAAAGGGGGGCTAAAAAGCACAGAGATTCCATCTAACTTTAAGTGATGTCAAGTTGAATCGACTTGAACCGTTCCGATGCATTTCGCTCTTGACAGCTGATTGCCACCATCATCGGCGGCGATAAGTTCTGAGCACATACCGATTTTGCAGCGACGACGACTGGTGCAGTGCGAAGCGTCTTTGCGGTGGTGCATCATACAATGGGAGGCGTTGGTCGAAACTTGGACCTGAAACCAACTGGTTGAGCCAACTGGTTGAGATGCCGAAATGTGCCGCTCGCAGACAAGATTCAATGAAGCTCGGCGGGTGGACAGCAAAGCCAAAGGCAAAGCCAAAGCGCAGGCTCGAGCAATGCAAGTCGACATCGGCGAGGTTGCGTTTCAATGCCGCAGCTCAGAGCGTCGGGATCAACTGATCGCTGATCATGACGGCGCTAGCACACTGGACTGCAAACAAGACGACAACACTGGCGGCGAGCACGCACCGCAAGCGGACGACGATAGATGGTGCGTCATCTGTCACACTGTGCCGATGGTAGATGCTGCGGTGCTACCAAACTGTCTTCACTCGCAGTTTTGCTTTTCGTGCATCGTTCGGTGGAGCACGATCAAACGTACGTGTCCATTGTGTCTGTGCTCGATGGGCGAGTACGTGATTCACAGTGTTCGTGCAGACGACGATTTCGTACGTTACTACCTGCCTCCCGTATCGCTCGACGCTTGTTCAATCCGATCTGGCCCAACGAATGTCGGTGCGCGTGCGTCAGCTGAAAGGCGCACAATCGTTTCGCAGGTGCAACGTGCTCGATCACAACGAAGCCGCAACCGCTCTCAACCAACGCTGGCATTTCGAGCGCACGTCTACCGGCATGCACTGTACGCGGCGCATGTAGGCTCGAACCACCACACGGGCTATACCGCGTGCCCTTGCCCCAGCGCGATCCGCGCCGACGTGCGCATCGGCGGCTCCATCGTGGCGCGTATCACCACGTTTCTCACGCGCGAACTTGAGCTCTTCGCGCACGTCGATATCGAGTTTGTCACCAACTACTTGATCGGCTTGCTCCAGGTGCATCGCATCGGAGACGACGAGCTGGTAGAATGCGTCGCCACGTTTGTCGGAGGCGAGCACAAGGCGAAACATTTGCTCCACGAGTTGGAATCTTGGTTGAGAAGCGGTAGGACCGAATTGAGGTACTGGGACTCCTCTCCGTGGTTGCAGTACCAACACACGCAGCCAAATCCATACACCGACGCGCATAGGCTGTCTTCTCGCTCAGCAGCAACACGCATCGCATGAGCGAGACCGACGAAATCGAGTTCTGCTGGTCAGCATCTCGAATACAAACACTACAGCGCCGCCGAAAGCCACATACCACGTGCCACGAGCTGCGAGCTGCGAGCTGTCGGACCAACTCAAGACTCGTGACTGGGACTCACAACGGTCACTGCAGCGCAAGCACGCAAGCACACATGCGAGAAGATTCACGATTCTGTGCTTCACGATTCGTGATCGTGATTGGTGATTGTTGCTGTCGTCCTCGCATGTGCGCCGCACGCCGTGATATGAGCTATGTTAAGTTCAAAGATTTGATGCGCTGTCACGTGTTTCTCGCACAAGCTGGACGATTTGGCGAGAATGGTGAATCGTGAATTCGTGACTGGCGGATCACAGAATCCGGGATCCGTGATTGTTGCTCAGACCAGCAACATCACGTTGAGCATCGATCGCGTTGGCAAGGATTGTTTGTTGGTATCACGTACTGCATCGACGATACCAAGAACTGTTCGGAGGCGGACTGCAGACAAGTATTGACGGTAGACGTTGAAACGAGTAGGATAGTGTAGAACGATGACGGAGAGCGGGCAGTATGTGATGCGCAAGGTGCGCGAATGCGAGTTGGCACGTATGGCTGTTATTCGGCATGACGCATTCATGGAGAATCCACACTTGGACGAGCAGGATGAGCTTAGTCGCTTGTTGGCTACGGAGCCGGACGCCGAGTTGGGTCGTCCAGCGACACGCGACGAAGCCTTGTGTCAGATCACGTCTCGACTCGCTGAATCCTTCGCCAAACCGTCATCGCACGTTATAGGCATCTACCACCTCGCGCACGCGACCAAGATGATCGATCATCATGACGTGCATGACTCGTCCGATCTACCGAGCTCCGCTACCTTGGCAGGATTTGCAATCTGGATCAAAATCACCCCGCATTCTACCCCGGACTCGACACATACAGACCAAATCGAACAGCGCCGCCCGTCTCTGCTAAACCGCTTCTCTGCCCAACTCAACCGAACTAGAGAACGTGAGATGAAAAATAAGCTTTACTGGTTCCTGAAATTGCTCGTCATCCATCCGATCTTTCAGAGACTCGGCCTAGGCTCCAAACTCGTCAAATGGGGAACTCGCAGAGCCGACTCAGAAAACATCGACGCTTGGCTCGAAAGTAGCCCCATGGGAATAAAAACTTACCTCAATACAGGCTTCAAGGTACTAGGCATGGACAAAATCGTCGAACCAAGAGCTGCAAACGGGTTCGTTGAATGGCCCTACATGATCTACCAACCCAAGCCCAACCACGGCCAAAGCCAAAGCCAAAGCGAAGACCAAAGCCAAAGCCAAAGCCAAAGCCAAAGCCAAAGCCAAAGCCACTAGTTTTCAGCCACGCCACATGCAATCTACGCTTGGTCTTAACGGTATGTTGCACCAATCCAATCAAACCACATATGCCACATCAGTGCAATCACGAGCCACGAGTGATGCACGCAACAGTGCTAAAGGCTTGACTTGCTAGAACCGACCACTACAAAGCAAACGAGCATCGTAAGCAACACAGCCGTCTGCTCACACCGCTGCAACTCCACCATCAACGCCTGGCCGTGTCTCGCGCCTAGGCTTCAGCGTCTTTGTCATCGACTTGAAGCTGAGCCCATCCTGTCGAGTCCCAACGTATCTTTTCTGCACAAAGATCGCCAGCGATGCCATCGTCGACACCGCCAACGTCCCCGAGACAAACGCGATAAATCCTGTAAATCCGTAGCTACCATACGTTGATTCGCGATCCATGTGTTTTGGATAGAATTGCACTGCTATGATTGGTCCCACCATGGCTGCTGAACCTCTGACGACAATCAGATAGAGAAAGCGGACCGAAAACTCGTGCGATCTCGACTTGTCGGCAATGTCCCTGGAAACGGGAGTCAAGAAACACGAAAATCCACCGCCGGTCAAGCCGTAAAATACGACAAACACCACAATCTTGGTCAACGAACTGCCGGCAAAGCCAAACACGAGCGCGGTAAATACCAAATTGAGCGTCGTGGATGTTGCCATAAGCAAGGGATACGAGAATCGATCGACGAGGTATCCTAGCACAAAGTACGTGATGGCCGCCGACGCATTGAATGCGGAAAGGATACCAGTAGAGGTGTCGGAGCTGAATCCCATTGAAGACGCGTAATTGGATATGTTGAGCGAGACAGAGTACCATGCCGTTGTCTGCGTGAGCAGAGCGACAATGTTGAGCAAGGTGACGCCGGATAGAAGCGAGCGTGGAAAGCCCGGCAAGACTTGCTTGCATCGGAAAGGTGTCGAGACGCGCACCAGTTTGACGCCAGCGTTTAAACATAGAACCGCACCGCCGGTAATCACGAGCTGCGCCAGAGCCCATACCCTCAGCGTCCATCGAAATCCGACTGTCTGGAGGAGCTCCGAGAAAATGATGGGCCATACGATACCACCGATTCCCGAACCGCCGAAAATGATGGCCGTGGCGAAACCTCTTCTCCGATCCCACCAATTGGGCAGCCAAAGAATGACGGCGGTAAAGATGTTACCGCCAAACATGCCGTAGACGAGGCCTTGAAATACAACCAGCAGTGCGACCGAGTTGGCGAAGCTGGCGATGAGTAACGATAGCGAAGAGCCAGCTACACAGGCATACGTAAAAGTCTTTACGAGCGTCGGATAGCGCGAGTAGATGCCAAAGGTGAGCAGCGTGATGACGTGCTGTCCGGCCAGAAGAGTGGTTCCGATCGATGAGGTGGCAGTGAGTGAAGACTGATGAAAGGGCGAGCGAGGATCATGTTGATGGTATTCCTGGAAGGAGCCGTAGCCTGCTGCTGCGCCCCAGATCATAAACTCGGTGGCTGCCGAGGCGAGAACAAACTTCCACGCATTCCAGCCTCGATCTTTGACGGGTACCGCCGAGTCATGCTCAGAGTTGTCGACAGAGACAGCGCAGGATGAAGACTGACGCTGCACAACACTGCAGCGCTTGTTGGTGAGAATTGGTGCATCTCGAGCGACAGGTAGTGGCTGCGCGCCAAGAGATGGCGATGGCTTGCTCGCCTTGTGAGCGAGATCGAGAGCTTGTTCTTCGAGATCAACGCAGGCTGCTTGCTTTTCGCCTACGCCCGACTTTGCCGACGGTGTAGACCGTGACGATGGTTCGACGTAGTTCTGATGAGACTCTTTGTCAAGACGGACGAGCTGGAGCGGATCCATCATATGAGCGGGCCACGAGGATTCGGAGCAAGGGCCAAGCGTCTCCAGAGGTTGAACAGTATGGCGTGATCGATGTATAGGAATGTCGCCATTGATGAAGGAATCGAAAGAAAAGCATGCGAGCTACGGTGGGGTTGTGACTGAACCATTTTAATGCCCACAGTGCTGGCGGAGACGATCGCTTTTGTCAAGTCACAGAACAGATGAAGGGCATTGTCACTGCTGCTTCGCCTTTCACACAATCTTGCATCGAGCTACGCTCTTGCATCGACGTGATGAGAGCAAGAGCACATGTGACTCTAGAAACCAAAGCCGACACACCAACAAAGAGGGTTGGATCGGGACCAAGCCGAGATGAAGCCGACCCTTTTTTCGTGATAGCTGCGCACCGAGTCCAAACTTTGAGCGTGTGAGCCGCAAGACATGCTAGCTCAAGGTGCCACGACTCGTGTTTGCTTCGAGTATGTATCGCTTTGCCAAGCCAGACAAGGAAGAGCATCTCAGAACGACCCGCCAAGCTGCACCAACCGAGTTGGGCACCACCACGAGACGTTTTACGTGTTTTGCCGTGATGTATCGGAAATTTCGGATGTGCCTTCAGATCTTGACACTTGACCGCCTTGTGCCTTGCAAAATGATGACCGCTCTGCTTGAACGCCAGCAAGCTCGGCTGGTCTAGCGCTCATTCCGCCCAACGAGCGACGATCCAGTCGACTTTCGGCGTGTTGGCCGGGCGAATTTCAACCTTGTTGAGCCACAGTCACGAGTGCTCTCTGTCGTGAGCAAGTCGTGGGTGATGCTCAAAAACGTTCGCGGTTGTCTTGTCAACAAATCACATCGTGAATCGTGAGGCAATCGTGAATGTTCATAACTTTGCCCAGCGTCATGTCACAGGCACGAACCGGTAAGCTTCGTTCTTGTAGACGACGTCGCTCCAGTGGTGAGTAGAGTCGGTCGTCCTGGTCCAAACGTAGGATAAATTCACAAGTTTGACAACCTGATCAAGCTTTGCTCAAGCTTTGCTCAAGCTTTGCTCTGGCCCAGGTGGTACAGAGCCACAAGCATTCACACATTGTCCAACAGCGTGACGCACACAATAGCCAACGAGCCAACAGTCTAGGTTGGATCACAGACCCTTTTGGATTCGCGAGCTAACCTGGTCACCAGTGTACGACAAACGTGCGAGTTTCTTGTCCAGATCGAATTGCCCGATCGCCAAAGATCTGCAGCGATGGAGTTGCGACACGAGCATGGCGAACCTTGTCAAAAAGTTGCCCATGTGATTGCGATCGACCAGGCGGAAGCAAGATCGGCGTATTCACGATTGCTGTCCAAATCTCCTCGCGAGAAGATCTGCAACGGGCGAGGCACGGATCAAGGCTGCGGAAACGCCGGATAGAAGTACAAACGAAGCCGAAACCAAGCAACATTCGTGATTTGTGGATGGCTCAACCAACGAATTCGGACACGCTGATAGCCACTCGTGACTGTGGTGGTGTCACGCCTGGATGTTCTCTCGTACGAGTAACCTCGCACGTGACATCCGTCATGACTCATCCGACTAGCTCAGCCTAGAATTACCTCGCACGTGACATCCAATGTACCTTCACCTTAGCCGTACACGTACTCGCAGGCTAGTTATCAGCTAGCCAGCCCTTACACTTCTATCTGGCAATCCAGGATCATCGTTATCTATAAGTCATATTGTGTACAAGATTATACAATTGTGACAGGTGGCTTCGGTAATAGCAATTCACGATTGACGCGGCATGTCATCATCGGTTCCCTTCTGAGACACACACCTCGTCTCGATCTTTTGACAGGCATGAAAACAAGCCAGCAGCCAAACTACGAAAACAAATGACTTGCGTCGGCTTGACACATCGGCGGCCATCAGCGAAGCTTTTGTATACAGATCGAAATGCAAGTCTCACCACACAATCTTGATTGATCGCGGAGCAATTGGCAAGCATGGCGATGACCGAGATCATCCCGCGCTTGCTTCCAAGAGATTCTGCATCGCACCTTCTGCATCAGAGAGTTGCTCGATGCGTTTCGTCCACCGCATAGCGTTTAGGGCCCACTTCCGATCGTGAATTTCGTCATGGCCAGGCCAGGCGAGCAACCAATCGTGAATTACGAACACGAATTAGTCACGAGTTGTTGAAAAAATCTTCCGGCCACGCGTCTATTGTCTCTGCTTCTTGCAGGCCGACTTACAGTCGTGAGTAAGTTGTTCGTGATTGACGGTTCATTTCGCAAATTACAAATCGCCTGCTGCATACTGCAGTCCCTGCGTCAAGCACGAATCCATTCTTCAATCGCCGCTTTTCAGCAAAGTCACGAGTGCACGGATGTCGCACGACGCCACTCTGTGACTCTGGTCTCTGTTGATCCACTCAGATTCGTGAATTCGTGAGTGTATTGCCGCTCAACGTAAGCAGTAAGCCGAACGTGAACGTTGCATCCTCGATTCGTCCAGAACAGCTTAACACATCGCTCAGAGCTGCTCGAGTCAAATTTATTCTCGCTGTACGCCTAATCGCCGAAGCTCGTCAGTCCACAACCGAGGGCTTCCTTGCCAGTCGATCCTTGTCCTTCTGCTGGTACTTATACGCGGCCGATCTTTGCGCCTTTTTTCTTCCGAACATTCACGATTGTTTCTTCTCACTCTCCCAGAATCAATTCTCATCCGCTCATCTATCATGTCTACCGTCAACCTTGGAACTGTCTTCAAGGGCTCCAAGTCCGGCAAGGTCGTCAAGGCGCAGGGCGGCGAGCGCACCATCAACGCACGCGATGTTGTGATCGACATCACCCACTCGGGTTTGTGCTTTACTGACATTCACTACCTCAAAAAGGACATGGTCCTCGGCCATGAAGGCGTCGGCATCGTCTCGCAAGTCGGTCCACAAGTCAAAAACTTCAAGAACGGCGACCGCGTCGGTTGGGGCTACAACCACGGCTCATGCGGTACCTGGCAGTTTTGCAAAAACGGTCGCGACACCAACTGCTACCAGAACCAGATGTACGCCAGCGCCGATCTCGACCAGGCTTCGTTCGGTGACAAGTTTGTCATCACCGAAGAATTCCTGCACCTGATCCTCGACGCACTCGAGCTCAAGCACGCTGCTCCTTTGCA
>NC_026497.1:429400-431468 GCF_000328475.2 Mycosarcoma maydis
CACACGAGTTTGTCGCTGCCAAGAACAACCCCAAACTCGAGGGCGTCAAGCCGGTGGACTACCTCATGGTCACCACGAGCGTGCAGCCCGACTGGAAGACCTACCTCAAGGTGCTCGAGAAGGACGCCACCATCATCCCTCTTTCGGTCGACGCCGGCGACTTTGTCTTTCCCTACATGCCCATCATTGGCAAGCAGCTCAAGATCCAGGGCTCGCTCGTTGCTACACGTCAAGTGCATGCAAAGATGCTCGAATTCGCCGCTCGTCACGCCATCAAGCCCATCATCGAGGAGGTCCCCATGACCGAGGACGGCATCAATCACGCCGTCGAGCGTTTGAAGAAGGGCGATGTCCGATACCGATTCGTCGCCGTCTCGCAGACCAACAAGGCTACCTCTGCCAATCTCTGATTTGCCCTTTTAGCCCCCGCCATTCGCGATTCGTGATTGTTTATCTCAACCTCATCGCCATGTAATTCTAGCAAGCTGATCCTCCTTTCGTTTCACAAGCTCGCGCTCCTGCACTGCATCCATCACATAGACATGTCCTTTGGTTTATTCCAGCTTCGCGTGATGCGTCGACCTCTGAATGTGAGTGTCAATCACGAATCAACGAGGTGCAGCAGCCGCTATCATGAAGGATGTTCAGATTCAAGCGTGTTAGATCCAAGTTACGCGGTGGCCACCCTCCACACACACACACACAACACAAAGGCGTCGAAATTCTGCGGCTTCTCGGCAAGAAGCGTCGAGGACCGACGCTGTGGGCGGGCTCAAGACAGTCCACACTCGTACCGCCAACTTCTGCTGCCAACTTCTGCCTATGGCTTGGCTCGGATGTGGTCGGTGTTGTCCCTCTTGCTCTTCAATCGTTCTTCTTGCCTGGTGCTTCTGCTGATCGCTGCTCTCAGAGAAGTGCTCTCACAGAAGCAGTGTAGGATACCAGCCAGGATCTATCAAAACATCCCTTACTCTCACGCGTTACGGCGGTTGTGCACCAGTCATATGATCACATGCTGATCGGAGCAAGACGCACGACGACGGCGGCCATCGACAACCCCCCAAAGCAAATCGCTTTGCCGATGCCATGCCAGCCGCAACGATACCTGCCTCGCGTATGCGCGATGCCCTTCAAGTCGTCCACGACTCGATCGAACAGTTTGCCAACACCTACCGATCATGGCTCACGCTCGCCCCAGCGTACAGCTACGCTCCAGCACTCACAGCTTCAACCAGCTCATCTTCGGCATCATCATCATCGTCATTGTCTTCTTCCTCTCCACCGTACCTCCCAAATGCAGAGACGATTGCTCGAGCTTATTGCCCCATCTCGGGTCCCAGGTGGGACGAGCATCGCGAACGCATGGCGGCTTCCACCTCCCTGAAAGGACTCACCTTGCTTCGCAGCCAGGTCGAATCCGAACTTGCTGCTTTACAACGGCTCGCAGCTGAACGCGGAAGCTGGCACGAACCGCATCCTTACTCGAATGGAACGCACCACATCCGCTTCTGGGAAGAAGTGCTCTACCTCGCCTTCACAAACGGTCCCGTGCTATCGATACAAGATCGCTTTGCTTTCAGCCTGAATGCAGCTTTGCGACGCAACAAAAAGGTACGTCAGCCTCGAGTCAAAAATGTCAACAGCCAAAGCGTCAAAGTGGATGTCGTCTCCCAGAACGGCCATTGTTGGACGCGACTCTACATTATCAAACCCGAACGTCTACGCCAGGAGTTTCGAGAGGCTGAAAGTTATATGATCGACGAACAAGATTCTAGCTCTGCCTCTGCCTCGGAACATGATGACCTCGAATCATCCAGTCTCACCGAATCAGCTCCAGATATCTTTCACCAACACTACCATACCGCCAAGTGCACCGCTAATGGCGATTTGGAAACCAGAACGTCGACGCAGCCAGTTTCCACCCTAACCCCAGAGTCGCTTGCTTTCGACGTTGCCGCCAAAAAGTGCTCACTCACCAAACTCATCCATCAACTTCGCGCTGCAGCCGACACAGAGGCAAGAGCGCGCGTCCAACGTTCCAGAGACCACGGTTGCGAGCTCCCTCTCG
>NC_026497.1:431568-477253 GCF_000328475.2 Mycosarcoma maydis
CACACGCGCGGGTACAGCTTTTGTGCACAACGCAACCTGGATCGACGCTCTTCAGGGGGCAACGTAGAGTGCATGCCGGCCGAATCGATCCTCGTGTCTGCATCACTGCAGTGGCCGTCGTAATCGCACAGATCTTATGAGAAGGCGCTTTTCGCTTTTCGCTTTTCGCTTTTTTGTTGTGGTTGATATGCAAATGAGAAGATGGTATACTGGTACAAATGTGATGCTTTCGGGGATGGCGAAAAGGGAAGAAGGGCTGGGATGCAAGGCGCAAGAGCGTCGCTGGTGGATCGAACGAGGATCGAAAGCTTTCGGGGTGAAGCAGCGTCAGTTTGGTGATGACGGAGGATGTGATTTCTTGAGCGGATGCTCGATCTCGATCCAGCCGCCCTTTCTGGTCAATCGCACCTTGTGACCTATGGGCATGGGGTCGTCGGTGTTCGAGACGTCTTCGTCGGCGAGTGTTGCGCGCGCGCGCTTGTTGGCCGGACACGGGAGCATGGTCGATGCGCTCAACGAAACCGTCAGGATCGAAGCCGCAAACGTGGTGATGAAGAACGTGGATGTCGCAGCTCGACGTGTGCGCACCGACGGGTTGAGCGACGTGAGTGCACGCAGAGAGGACCACATCCTCGTCGAATGCGTTCGGCCAAGCAACGTTGCAAAGTTCAACAACCCGCTTCAGAGCACGTGTGCTTGCGATGCTTGCGATGCTTGCGGTGCGCAGTCGGTGCGAATCAACAGAATCGTGATAGTCGTATGCTCCACCTGCGGATGTGAGCAATTGGGTGAATGCGTACTATGCCACTCAGCGACTTGGCTGAATCACGAATGGCTCATCGATGCGGTAGATGATAGCAAGAATCGTGCATCACCATCGTCAAGTACGGATCTGTCTATGCTGACGTTTTGACTTGCTCGAGAACATGTCGCCAATCACGAATCGTGAATTCTTGAATTCCGACTGGCAAACAGTTACAAAGTGCTTCATGAATCCGCCCGAGCTTATTTGTCAGTCGCAAATTCACCATCCAACCCTCACGCGTGTCACTCGTCCGAGACACTCACGACTCCCTCCTTCTTCGTTTTTCCACATGTTACACCGTCACTTCCGATCTGTGCTTGACATCACGCAGTCGTGAGTCACGAGTCAGACACATTCGCGATTCACGATTCGCCGCGCCGCAGAACGACGTCACCTGTTCCTGGCTTAACCCTACAAGGCTTGAATCTCTGACTTCGGAGTTCCTCGTCCGGTTTAAGGTTAACGCAAGTGTGCCGCTTCCGCCGCTCTCGGCTGTCAAAATAGGCAAGCTTGGAGCCAAGCCTGCCAGACTCACGACTCGTGACTGCCACAGCCGAAATCTCGCCCTGTCCTGTCGCTCGTCGTCGGCCAACCGTTGTTGCGCCTGCATCTGAAATCATGAATTCGAGTTCACATCCCGGCTCGGCTCGGCCAGGCTCGGATGGAATTTTGTCAGCACCAAACAGTCGCCATGCAGGGTGATGCAGGGTGCACAAGATGACGGTGTCTGGCGCATATCCTTAGTTACCTTTCTAGGCCAGAACGAGCATCGGGATTTTCATTTTTTTGGACATCGGCATGTTCAGGTTGTCACTGAGGCTGAGTGAGAGAAGCAGGTGCATGCGCGGCGTTGAATCCGTTTGAAGATGCTGAGAACAATCACAAATCGTGAATGTCTGTCGTGTCTCGTGTGGATGAGTCAATGGCGTGGGGTAATGTGATGACATTCACGCTGGAGCACAGAGGTGGGCACGCTAACGATGGGCTGCAGCTGCCCACATTCAGCAGACAGTGTCGCGCTAGATGAAACGGCGGTAGCCCCTGCTTTCACAGCTAGACCGTACAGCCTTGCATTCACGATTGCCATGCCCCGCTACGGACAATCGTGAATGGTATAAGTATCACCCAGTATGCACCTTTTCGCAGCTCAAACGTCGTAAGTTGTCTCTCCGAACAACATGATGCCGACAACTTCACAATCGCTTGGCTGCGCACTGCTGCTCACGGCAACGCTGTCCACCGCTTTCCCCATCTACACGTTCAACCCCGACACCTTGCTTCTCGCGCGGTCCGACAACAGTACCTCTCTGGATCAATGTCTCTCCACCACGGGCGGCGAGTTGTCGTACAGCACTTCATCGAACTACACCGCGCTCTCGTCGTCGTACAATCCGCTGTTCGACTACAAGCCACTGGTCATCGTTGAGCCCGGCACGTCGGACCAAGTGGCGGCGATTGTCAAATGCGTCTCGGCCCAAAACGGGTCGCAGAAACTCACACCAAAGTCGGGCGGCCATTCATACACAGCTTACTCGCTCGGTGGACACGATGGTTCGGTAGTGATCGATCTGCGTCAACTGGACCATGTCTCGGTAGACCGTGACGCTAAGACGGCTTCGGTGGGCGCGGGTGTGCGCCTCGGCTCGCTGGCACAACAGATTTGGGATCAGGGTAACTTTGCGTTGCCTCACGGAACGTGCCCCTACGTCGGGGTGAGCGGGCATGCGCTCGGTGGGGGTTTTGGTTACGCAACCCGAGCTTGGGGCTTCCTGCTCGACCGAATTGTCGAGATGCAATTCGTCGACATCAACGGCACTCTTCGAAGCGTCACCCACAATTCCGAACACGATCTCTGGTGGGCACTTCGAGGTGCAGGTTCCAACAATTTCGGCATTGTGACCCAGTTCACATTTAGCCTCCAGGACGCTCCGACGCAGATCCAAAACTATGCTTACAGCTACAAGACGAACGAGGATTGCGCAAAGGCGATTGTGGCGTTGCAAGAGATGACCTTGTCTACAGACACGGCTTCGGGGTTCGAGCCAAACTTTGGCGGCGAGCTGTTGGTTGTTGGTGAACGAGGCAGTGATTCCAATGGCAATGCGTGCCAGTTGAGCGGTCAACACCTATTGGCGAGTAGGCAAGAGCACGATGCACTGATGCACAGTTTCCACAGCAAAGCGCGTATCGCTCCGGCGCAAACGTCGGTGAAAGAATTCACGTCGTGGATCGAGTCGCTCGAGTCGATCATGGGTTCGCTCGACGTTTCTTCACCCAACACGGATCACGAGCAGTTCTACGCGAAATCGCTCGTGCAACCATCCACATGCACGTACGATTACGAATCGGCGCTCGCGCTCGTCACAAAGCTCGACGCTTACGCTGGTCTGCAAGGCACAGGCAACTCGATCAGCTTTGACTTCCTAGGCCCACTCTCGTACCCAGCATCCCAATCCGGGACCGCCAGCTTCAATGCACACAACGCGAGCTTTGTCAACCAGTTCTACAGCTACGGCTTCCCAAGCAATCACCAACCAGACGCGCAGAATCAAGTATACAACGCTTTCGACGATCTCGTGCAGACCGCCAAAAACAGCAGTCCTGACGCCAAATGGGGCGCATACGTCAACTATGTCGATGCGAGACTACACGATTGGCCCGAACAGTACTACGGAAATGCACTGGCTAGGCTCAAGAACTTGAAGACAAAGTGGGATCCTAACGACGTGTTTTGGTTCCCGCAGGGATTGGCTAGTGCGTGAATCGGCGTCGCGGCTAAGCGTCACTCGCTGGTTAAATGCTAGTTTTTATCTCAATTTTGGTATAATGGCAGTACTCCTCGTGATCGTGAGCTTGGCCGTGTATGATTGTGAGGAAGCAAGACTTGAATTACGAGATGGTGTGAGCCTACAGTACATGGCGAGCAAGACGGAAAGCAATACTTTGTACGAGAACGGCCGGGGTGCCGAAGTGTTCGCTGAGAGCGTCAACATCGAGATGATTGAGCAAGGTTTGCATGCGAGGTGGACATGTTGTTGTTGAAGCCAAAACAGCATCACTGCCAGTCACACTCGGAGTCGCCCTTCAGAGACTGCAGCCACACGAGGTGCTACCTCTTGCTCGTCCTCCTGCTACCGTGTTTCTTGCCCATTTGGCAGCTTTGCCGCTCGCTTCGCTACCATTTCTCACCAGTTCTCGCTCTGCATGCTCTCGGGGTGATCGTGACATCTTTTGAAAGCACCCGTTGATCGCCGCTTTTCCACCATTCGTCCCAGTGTTGCCAGTGTTTTGCTCTTCCGTCCCTGGTGAGCTCGAAGCGTGGTGTTTTCGGCTTCTAGAACTGCAATACATGCTTGCGCTGCCTGGTATGTTTGCTCGACTATCTTTTTCAAATCCCGTGCATCACGCGAGTTAGGTTCCTGAGTGTCGACATTGAGCGTGGCGTCAAGAGCAGCACTGAAACCAGAATCTGAGCGTGGAATAGTGATCTCCTGCAATGGCATTCTAGAAGCTTCGGGGCATAAATCCTTGTCTGGGTCTGGGTTGACTGAGATACCCGAGTCGGACAAGGTCTTCCGCGCTGCTGACTGCGTTACAACTTTCTCGCGAGCCTGGGCATACAAGCTTCCAAACTGCACCTTGTCGATGGTGGCGCCAACGCTCTCTGCGGTGCTGCTGACCCAACGCCGATATGTTGATGTCAAGGGGCCAAAGATTGAGGCGTTAAGCGGCTGCAGTACATGCGTCGCGTGGCGTGGGAGCAGGAATGCGATGATGCGATGCGACCAAACAACATCACAAATGACTGGCTTGTGCGTGATCGGGGGCCATCGATGATGACCAGACGCCAGTGTGATGGCGTTGGCGGCCGTGTGTGAGGTTCCAAGATGTTTTACAGCCATTCGACAGCAAGCTCGCTATTGGTCCACCCGGAATTCGACTTTGACAAGTGCCAAGAAGCCGGGATGCCATTCATGCCACGCTGCTCACCAACAGCGTGGCGTTTTCCCTCTGTAATGATGATCGGTGGTAGTACCTGGCCGCCACTTCTACCTCACCGCCACTTCCAATGCTTTCAATGACAGTGGCCGACTCTCAGGTTCCTGGCTGCGCCCCAAACCGAGATGCTAGATCACCAGTAGGTACAAGACCCGCTCGCTAGCACCCAGACCAAACATCCAGCCGGTCTCGTCCATGTTGAACACGTTTGTTGACGCCACGCTGTACTCACGCATGATCCTCCTCTGTTGCTCCTTTGAGCCGTCCATTGTCGAGGCAGCGTGACCAATCAGAGCGAATTGTTTCGTGTCGCAGCAGAAACCGCTACAGCCAGTGCTCGCCAACATTCGTGATTGACAGGCGCTGACTGCTCAGATAAACCACGTGTTGCAGCGTTGGCGTATTGTCGAATCAGGGCTGGCGTCAGACGAACCCGCTGCAGGCACAACGCCGGATATGCTCAACAAGGGCGCTCTCGGCAGCCGGTGTAAGCGCCTGCATGCCTGTATGGCCGTCTGTTTTGGTACGACGTCCATTCATCCGGTGTCGCAGTGTCGCTTCCGGTATATTGATGGCCGCAGCTGCCTTTCGCAGTCTGTTATGTTGCCCATTGCCGAGCTCGGCGGCAGCTAGCTGCAGGCGAGCCTCCTATTCCTGGCGAGTAGCCGCCCTTGCCGATCTAGAAGCTACCGTTCGTTTTCAGAAGGGGTTGCGTGTCATCATGCGTCTTGAAAGTTGTCAAAAGTTGCCAAAAGCAGTTTACTTTGTGGTTCAGACTGCTGAGGTGGTAAATGCGGTGTCTTTGGCAAGATCCAGAATGCTGGTTGGTGGGACTAAACGAGCATGTGAGCTCAGCAACTCCATCAGGTTGATGGAACTCCTAATTCCGCAGATTTCGTCAGAAATACAGACTCGTCGGATATGCATACATTACGTTATGCGGGAGTCAAGAATCAAAGATACAGGCTGTAGATAGTAGGTCTAGTGGTGGGGCAATGTGCTGTACGGTCAAAACCGCCCCTGCTTAGTCATGATGTATGAGTGGGCAAGGGGGTCCGAACAACGTCTTGGCCGATAGGCCGTGCTGTCTGGTGTTGTTGTCTGACGCGAGAGGTCATGGTATGGTAGATGAGAGTGATGGAGTACGAAGGCTATGGGCTGAGCGACAGCGGTGTACCACGTACAGGAAAGCGTGCTCTCAGCTACGTAATCACCGCTATCGCAAACTTTGGCTCGTTTAGGGCCTGTTCGAAGGACGTCAGTCGCTGGTTCCGGGCCAGGTGACCCGCCTGGCGGAGGCGTGTGCGTTCTACGATGTGCGTGGCGTTACGAGCGGTAATTGACTCTGGCCAATCCGGCCAAGATCTGCAAGCCGGCTTTGGCACCATCGACGACTTTGACGCCGGTGCACCCGACCTCGTCGCACGCAAGCCTGACCAGAGACTCGAAGCCGGTCATACCTGCACAGCCTAGGACGATGACATCAGCGCCGTTGGCGGCCAACTGTCTGGCGCCCGCTTTGAGCTTGTGCTCGACGACATCGCGGTTGCCAGTCTGCAGCTCGACCACGCCGAGCCCTGTAGCATGTGTGCCGACGAACCGATCCGAATTACCACCCAACACCTTGCGCACGCCGCACTCGAGGTCGGACACCATACTCTGGGCTGTGGTGAGGATGCCGAACTTGTGCCCGACACAGAGCGAGTGGATCACAGCAGCTTCTAGCAGATGCATCGCTGGTTTGTCGGGCGCCTTTTCGCGGAGAATGCCAACCAGAGGATGGTCCGAAAAGCACGCCACTAGAAATGCCGATGCCGGATGCAAAGCAAGCGTCGACGACGGCGACGCCGCGACCAGCGCCTTGTACGTCTCGGCGGTCGAGATGATCATCTCGGCTGAATCTTGGATCGTCGCCGGACACGTGGGCGGTCCCGTGACAAATGTGGATGTGCAGCCCGCCGGTGTCTGCGCTGAGAGATTCGATGCCAGAGCAGCTGTGATCACCGACGAGCTGTTTGGATTCAAGATGTACAGCGATACCTCGGACGACGCCGACATGGCCTTATTCGATGCTGCCGACGCGGCTACAGGTGCCATGCTTGATTTCCGCTCCGTGTACGTGTCAGCGCGTTCCGTCATTGTGGTCGAAAGCCAAGCCTCGAACTGAGAGACCCAACCTCGTTGTTCGCGCTTGCATGCATCCGTGATTCACGATTTGTCGTTGCGACGCCGAGAAAACGTTATCTGCGCCCCAAACGCGCGATCTCGCCCGAGTCTCCTTCACGCTTGTCAGTGAGGAAAATGCCGCGTCCAAATAAGTTAACGTTGAGTTATTCAGATTCCAGATAAGCTGGCCAACCACGTGAACGTGGACATGTCCTTCTGCACACCATGACACCCTGCATAGCCGGCGTTCAACACAGCACGACTCTCACATGGCACGAAACTGGGCGACTGGCGCTGGAACCAGAGAATTTGCAGCAACGAGAGAGAGAATGTGTGACATGGTAGAGCCTTGCTTGCTACAAAAGGAATGTGACACAGTGGCGGATACCTTTTCGCCACGAAAAGCCTCGCCAACACCGAGACCGAGAGCAGATCTGCGAAGCACGTTCACTGGCCCCGAGGCAAGTAAGCTGCAGCACAAAGTGGGTGGCACGCTGTCAGGCTTTCACTGTTGTCGCTGCTGCTGTAGACGAGAATTCTGGGTAAACTTGATCGGATAGACACCTCCAGGTGCCGCGCTGGTCGAACCTCGGTCTTGGCGCTCATCGTGGATTTGATTCTTGAGCCTGTACAGCATCATCAGAGAGACAAGTGCGAAGATCGCCAGAGAGACATGTTGCTTGGACTGGCGCTTCTCCACCTCCACTGCGACACTTCGCTTAAATGTACGTTTGTCGTCAACTTCTTGCCGATGCGAGCGGTTGGTCGGCAGAGCAACCTCCGGATCGCGCCAGGACGGCGTTGTGTCAACCCTTGCGTTCTTTGCATCAGTGTTCCATGAAACGTGGTCGTGAGGATGTCGAGCAGCAGAATCAAGTCTGCGAGGAGCGTCGGGAGGTGACGATAAGGAGAACATGACTGAATCAAGCAGACCATCCCGCTTCGAGTCGATAACCAGTTGTCGAAGCACACGCATCACGATAGCGCCGGTCGCAACACCGGCTTCCACGCTGGCGCGTTCAGCAAGACGAGGCTGCTGTTTTCGATCGTGCCATTGGCTCCTTTTGTCCATCTCAATTTGGGTGTTGCGAGTCCCCTTGTCGGTTGGCTGGGTGGCTGCTATCTCCGGGTTTTCCTCTTCGCGCTTGCGCACCAAAGGACCAGGCGGACGACCGTTACTAGGATTTACAGCAGGCATCTCGGAGTCGTGGCCCTCTTGGTGCTTCATCGTCCAATACGCAATGCCACCAGCGGCTACGAAGAGTGTTGCTATCGCCGCTACGAAAGCCACGACATTCCTCGTCGCCAACAGATTGTCTCGGACTCGAGGATCCACCGTTTCTTCTCGAGCCACTGCCATTTCTACTCCATCCACCGGAAGTACGTTAGCCCGCTTCTTAAGCCGAAGTTCGCTCTTGAGCATGGGCTGAACATCACCTGATCCCGAGACCTCGTGACTCGATGTCCGCACAAGTGCTGCAAATCCCTCCATTTGCTGAATCGAAGAGCGTTTGCGAACAAGAGCCGCTTGACGAGCCGCTGTCAGCGGAGGAACGCCGTCGGACTTCTGATGTGGAGCATCGTATAGCGTCTGTATTTGCTGTGACTGCTGCGTTTGCTGTGACTGCAGCTGCTCGTGTCGCCACTCGTCTCGCAGACGCTGTCTCTCCTTCCAGTCTTTACGATCGTTCATCCATTCGTAGACGACAGCCGTCTCGATCATCTTAGCCACGAGTGCAACGGTGGCATAATCGGCGTACGTGCGGAATCTGTGTGCTCGAGCTTTTCTTTCCTCCGGAGTTAGTGGCGTTCGCAATGCGAGGCTCTTGAAATCGGCCATGGCGACTTTGGCGGTGTTGGCTATCCCGGAAATGGAGCGCTGCAAGAGCGGAGCGCGTGATGAAGCAGCATTGCCCTGCTTGACGGACACATCTCGAATTGGCAGATGTTCGAATCGAGGGCTGTTCTTGGACTGCTTTCGAGACTGTAGCCACTCGTGTGAATCCTTTTGCTTCTTTTCGACCCAACTGTACGCTGCTTGGGCCTTCTCGCTGGCTGCTTCATCTTCATCACCTGAAGACGAAAGGCTCCGCTTGGCAATGTCTGACCTTGACCGCTGTTCGGAAGTGACATGTTCTTGATGCTTGGAGTCCTTGCCGCTTGCTTTCTTCTCAAGCTGTTTGATGCGATGCGCTGCGACATTCTTCCCGATCACAAAACTAACTATGGGAGGCCCGACCGTGGCAAGACCCATGAAGGTGAACTTCAAGATCTGTGGCTGTCTAGGTGGTTCGTCATCATCGCCAAGGCGTTCCACAGGATGATCACGCCTCCTTTGGCGTATCCGTCGAATGATAACTTTGGCCTCTTCAATCATGTCTTCAGTACCAGGCAGGAAAAGACTGCGCTTTTCCGGGTTCAGTTGATGCCGCTGCTGCAACTGCGGAATAGCGTCCTCTACAAGGCTCCGTCGGCCCTGCTTTTGAGGAGGCGATGGGCCAGGAGCTTGATTCTTGTCGTAATGGTCATCTTTGATATCAGCATAGAGTAGGTAGAGAGCAGCGACGCCCGTTATGCCAAGTGCCATGCCGGCGATCGTCAAAGCAATCGCAGCTTCAGGACTCGCCCTTCGCGCTGCCTCCTCTACTGCGGCCGGTTCGGCGCCTTCGATAGGAACGACTCTGGCAGTTGGCGGTGGTTGGCGGTTTTCCGCATTAGCCATTGGCATCATCTGAACCATATGAAACATGCGCTTCGAAAGATGCTTCTTCACGGAGCGCTCGTCATTGGGTAAGCCTGTCAACCTTGAAAACGCTGCTTGTGCCTTCAAGAGATCGGATCGCCTGACAAGCTTGTTGACGGGAGACGGCACCTCAACATGCGGCGTATGGTTGTCGGTTTCCTGCTGATCGTGCATATCGCGATAGACTTTGACCGATATGATCGCAAGTGCAGCAGCTGTTACGGCAAACAGGGCGAGATTCTGCCTTCTCTTTAGCTCTTTCGCGAGCTCTTGAAAGCTTGCAAAGTTCAGTGGTGCTCTCGACGCTGGCAAACCCGGTAGCGCAGCAGCAGCAGGCTGTGCGACATGTGTCCCTGCTGCCAGCTCCAACGGTACCATGCGCTTGGAGATGGACTGATCTGACGAGGTCTCGTGCTCGTGTGCGCGACTCAAATCCGGATGCCATCCGTCGTGATGGTCAGTGTAGAGGATTCCAATTGTGCGCAAAACAATGACGGTCGCGACTGCTGAAAGTGCATTGGGACTATCGTGTTGGACTTGAAACGAGCGCTTGTCGAGGTCGACATGGATGGGCCGATTAGGAGCTCCAAGGGCAGGTGCAGGTGCAGCGGGCGCAGCAGGCGCGCGTTGCGGCTGAGCCTCAGTCGGCGTAGATCCGAGAGTTGGGTCGGTTGGAGGTTCGGCCTGGTGCTGAATTTTAATGCCAATGAGGAGCAGAGCAATTCCTGTGCTGAACAGGGCCGAGGCTCCGATCAGATACTTGATGATGAGTCGTTTCGTGTCTCCAGGAAGGTTTCTGACCACCCCTACCGAGTGGCGAGCAGCATCGACCGCCGAAGTTCTCTGCCAATACTCCATAGCTGTCCGGAAAGGGTTGAAGCGCTTCTCGAGTTGTCCGCGCTTTTTAGAGTGTACAGACGACTTACGGTCCTGCTGGACGTCGGTGTAATGCAAGCTTCGAGTTTCGAGGTGAACATTAGTACTGTACCGAGAGGCTTCTAGAGCCGCATTCTCGGAAGCGGCCTGCTGCGTCGCCTGAGACTGCTGAGCTTGTGATCTGGCCACATTGTTGTTGAGGTTTGCCGTAGTGTCGAGTTCTTGCTTGATGTTACGCGCCAGTAGCCATGACGCCGTAGCGCTTACAACTGCCGCGATGAGCATTTTGGACCGCTGATCCGGATCCTCCCATATGTGTTTAGGCTTTCCCGCTTGGACTCGCATAGAAGCTTGCGTAGCGTAGTCTGCCTCAAATTGAGCGGATTGATCGACATGACTGGATATCAGAGGAGGTCGCTCGTACGGTCTGGCTCTCAGCAAGTCGTGGTCGGCATCTCCAGAGTAACCGGCTTCATTGCCGCTGAACGTGAAAGGTCGTGGCACGGGTTGCACGATACGCTCGAACGTGTTCGCTCTTTCGAGTGGTCTGGGATGAGAAGACGGTTCTGCTTGTGACAACATGTTGGCTTCGGTCGCCTCGAATGCGTCCTTGCCAACTCTTGCGCGGTTTCCGAAGCGCGAAAACATGTCAGAGATAGCATCGGCGGCAGAAGCCAAGGCTTGGATTCTCTGTTTGATCATCGACGTTGCGATGTAGAAACAGCCCTGTTGTCAGATGGGTGTTGAGCTAGTCGGAAGATGCATATAGGGATCTACTTACTCGTTTTTTCTTGGGAGCACCTGTTCGAGCACCACGATCATGAGGCATCGAGCGTCTGCGATGTGCCTTTGTGCCCAGCTCGAGCTCAGTCATGGCGTCTCGCAGAGGCTGGCAAGCCACTACCGCAATCAGGAGATAGATGCTAGCAAATATCCAAAGTGCCTTCATCGTGAATGACAAGAGATGGTTGAGAGGTGACTATGATTAACGATTAGGCCCAATGGACTAGGACGTAGTAAGGACCTGCTTTCGCGAGTAGACCCAACGCGATGACGAACAGAAAGAGGGATGCAGAAAGACAATTCGACGTGTATTGAGGTACGGCTTGTCCCCTCAAGGCTTTAGGATCAACTTGATCGTACCAGCTTCACATTCAATGACTCAATCACTGGAGTGGCACTGCTGGCTTTCGAGGTGGAATCGCTGCCGAAAGAGCTATGAAACGTAGTGTGGGCATTGCAGGACTTCATCTCGATAAGCAAAGCCCACGATCGAAGGGGGTATTGCCATCACATTCCACACGACTCATTTGATCGCAGCCTGAAGCTCGCTATGTCTATGAATTGGCCTGTGCTTATCTATGCAAGTCGAAATGTCCCGAAAAGGGTGCTTTCCGCATACAACACCGCCGGACACCGTCCCGCGACTTTTACGGCCAACGTGTCTGGTGACCAAGCGACAGTCGATGTTGGTGACGCAACCTTGAACGGTGGGACATGATGTATACCATACCAGTAGAAAGGTATCTGCGGCTCAATGCAGGCTTCCAGTAACGGTGTGGGAAGTTGGTGGAAAGATCATTTGACGTTGATGACAAAGGCGACTCGATGGCGACTCGGCCACTTGACGCTTTCATCTCGGCACATGGCGCTATTCACGATCCACGATCCACGATTCACGACTCACGATTATACGCACTACGTTCGTGGTTACGTGTTCACGATGCGTGTTAATAAAATGCCGTTGTTTGTACGATCAAATCACACAAAGGTACGAATCGTGATTCGTGATTTGTGATTCCACGCTCACATGCGTGATGTTCGTGTTCGAAGACAAAAACGCACGGACGCGTTTGTGTTGTTCTCTTCGTGCTTGCTTCGCATCGGCTGTGCCGCGGTGACAAACGGGAAAAACGCTCACGCTCTTCCAAGTCACAGCACACCAGCTAACTTCGAGCAGACGCAGAGCAAAGCACAGCAAAGCAAAACCGAAGCTGTGCTCGTCGCTTTGATCATCGACATCTTTGTGCTGGCTGCCCTATTCCATCTGTCCTGTACACGCTGCTGCAAACATGTCGGTGTCACTACATAACCTGCTGCCGGGCAACCCAGCTACTACTCGTGCTCAATCCACCAAGCTCTCGGTGGATCCCAAGGGCGAAAAGCTGGTCTACTGCCAGAACCGCACCGTCTTTATCCGCTCCATCACCGATCCAAGCAAGCCAGCTGTTGCCTACTCGCAGCACACGCAGCCTACCACGGTAGCGCGGATTTCACCTACCGGCTTCTACTGTGCATCCGCCGACCAGGCGGGTAACGTGCGAGTGTGGGATCTTGTCGGCGACGAGCAGATTATCAAGAACGAGGTCAAGGTGATCGCTGGTCGCATCAACGACCTTGCCTGGGATGGCGAGTCGAAGCGCATCATTGCTGTAGGAGATGGTCGCGAGAGGTTTGGACATGCGTTTTCGTTTGACAGCGGGTCAAGCGTAGGTGAAGTGACCGGACATAGTAGGCAGATCAACGCCGTGGCGATTCGCAAGGATCGCCCTTTTCGTGCTGTCACTGCAGGAGACGACAACAACCTCGTCTTCTACCACGGCGCGCCGTACAAGTACAACAAAACCATCAATACGCACACGCGCTTCGTTCAAGACGTTGCCTACGCGCCCAACGGCGACCACTTTGTCTCGGTCGGATCCGACAGCAAAGTGTTTGTCTATGATGGCAAGACGGGCGACACACTGATCGAGCTTTCGGCCAAGGCTTCGGGTGGACACGTTGGAACCATCTTTGCCGTCGATTTTGCACCTGACAGCAAACAGATTGTCACCGCAGGTGCAGATGGCTTTGTCAAAGTATGGGACATCGCCACTGCACAGGTGGTAGCAACGCACGACTTGAACGGCCAGGGCAGTCAGAAGGTGGAAGACCAGCAGGTGGGCGTCGTATGGGCAGGCAGCCGCATCGTGTCGCTCAGCTTTGCGGGCACGCTCAGTGTGATTGAGCACGACGCAAGTGTCAACAGGCTGTACGGCGCATGTAAGAGCTTCGGTGTGCGGTCTCTAGATGTTGCAGAAGATGGAAAGACACTGATCGGAGGAAGCTACGATGGACGCGTGCTGTCGTGGTCACCCGACGGGGTTTGCAAACGCCTCGTCGGCGGCGAGAGCTTGACTGCCGCGGTGTTGGGCGTCCACTCGACGCGCGATGGTGTGTTTGTGGCAAGCATGGATGACTCGGTGCGCAAGATATCGGATGGTAAATACGTCGGAGGAGCCGTAGCCACGTCTAGTCAGCCCAAGGGGAGCGCTGCATCCACCAGCGGCGTCGTCGTCATCGCAGGTGCACAAGGGATCGACATTATCGAGAACGGCAACAAGACACACCACGCAACCACATACACGCCTTCTTCGGCCACTATCTCTGCCGATGCAGCGCTCGTCGCGGTTGGCGCCGAAGACGGTCAAGTGTACCTCTACACGCTTGCCTCTGGCTCACTCCAAGAGACGGCCACATTGACCAACAACCGATCCGCCGTCACTGCGCTTGCATTTGATACTCAGCTATCGCTCTTGGCAGCCGGAGAGTCGAGCGGCAAAATTCAGGTCTACGATCTCGCTACCAAGTCGCTCAAGATTGCGCACTGGGTATTTCACTCTGCGCGCATCAATGATTTATGCTTCTCGCCCGATGGCACGCACGCCGTGTCGGCGAGTCTCGACACGCATGTTTACGTGTGGAGCGTCAAGAAGCCTATGAAGAACATTGCCATCAAGAATGCGCATGCCAACGGCGCCCAGGCGGTGACGTGGCTGCGTGACGATGCGTTTGCCAGTGCCGGTGCGGATGCGGTGGTACGTACATGGAAGCTCAAGCGCCACGAGGGAGCTTGAGAGCTCACAGGCACCGTGCGGACGAATGTGGTTGCTCAAGCAACTCGATTGCACGGAAGCAAGTATCCCTCCTTCTCTACATGCATCACAGCGATCAACATGAATCCAGGCATACATCCACTGCTTTATGGACGCCAAAATGTTGCACGCGGTCCATGCAGCTTTCCAGGCGTCGTGTTGCGCATTGGTGGCGAGGTGGGCGGAGCGTGCATCGGTGCTGTCTTGCTTGCTGGTGTGGGTAAAGATGATGGGTTGAGGATCGGTGTTGGTTTCGTTGGACGCCGGAGGCGAGGAGCGAGGACGCTCTTGGGGGGTTTCACTTCGTTGATTCGAGTGCGTTCGGGGTGTCGGTGGCGATGCGCATTGAACGACGAGGAGCCGGATTGTTGGTGGGTTGTGTTTGATTTGCTGGGCGGCATGAAATGGATGTTTGCTCAACAATGGTGTCGCAGCCAGTGGTCGGATTCATGATTGTTGAACGTGGACGTACAGCCTTGAGCTGCTGGCTGAGAAGCATAAAGGGTGATGACGTTGACGTTGGTTTAGCTCCCACGAGACGCACTCACGAGACTTGTCGCGCTGGACGAGCCACGTGTTTCGCACCAAACACCCTAACGCTTGCATGAGCCGATTTGATCATCTCAGATTTGTCACTGCTGCTTGGATTCGGATTTGGCTTGTGCATCCCACTCTCAGCGTGCCGCCTTGCACTGTAGCCACTGTGTCCACACTGTGTCTGTGCAAAGCTGGAGTGAATTGTCAACACCTTGCACCGTCACTCACGACTCGTGGCCGCATGGTGGCGTGGAAAACGCGCGAACACGAGCATCTGTGTGCCGTAGCTGTGTTTGGATGTGCGGGTGCTGCGAAAACGTTGTGTTGTACATGCTCGCCAGATCGGACTGTTGAGCGTACAGCTGCGTTGATCTTGTCTTTGCATTCGTGATTGCATCTCAGCCAGCATGTCGAGCCGGTTTCGAAAGGAAGCACTTGCTGGTGGGCAGTACGAACAAGCGGGCGCTTTGCATCCTGCACGCTGCACGCTGCATGCTGCATGCTGCATGCTGCGCACGAGGGCAAGTCCGCAATCAACGAGTCCAGGCACTACGGTCAACGCGTACATCGCCCTCGACGAAGCGCAACGAGCTGAGCAACCACTGTATCTCCCAAGCCGCTTACCATCCCAACGTCAACAGCTGGTCGCGAAATCCTCAGGTGCATTACTGCGCCGCAGACACTCGGAAGAGGATAGCATCCATTCCTTGTGGCATGCACTTTTCGACAAAAGCTGCAAACGCGTCTTGGAACGGTTCGGCAGTGCGAGAAAGGCGTAAGGTTTATAGTATTGAAACTTACCCTTCCACCGTTGACGTGAGCACTAAATGCCAAGCGTGTTGCCAACCAGCGTGAATTCCAAACCTCGCAAGGGAACGACTGAGCTGCCGTCGTGTGGTCCATCAGTGGCTGCGTTCAAAAGTGTTCCACCGCCTTTCCTTGACGCAGACGCAGCAGCGAACCAAAGCTGGTGGGCCACTCGGATTCGTAATGGCTGACGAGCACGATTGCCATTCTTCGTCTCTCGTGCAAGTCGTTTTGCTTGTCCAGTGGAGTAGGCCCGATGGAAAAGTGCTCGGGAAAGTCAATGAACGCTCTCGTCCTCTGTACCTGCTTGGTATCCATCCCTTGAAACGGTTCGTCCAACACCAATACAGGAGGATTGCCCACCACAGCGCGCAGGAACAGGACCACCGCTTGACTTCCATGGCTCAACGACGAAAATGCAAGATCGGATATCGCCTGCACACCATCCGCGCTATCGGTCATGCAACCTCGCTGACGCGACTTGATCAAGTCGCCAAATAACGCCAACAACGACCAGACCCTCTGTTTTTGTTGGTCCGAGTACTTTCGTCGCGCAAACACATTCTCGAAACCAGATGCCACCACTTCGCCCACCGTCAAGCCACCGGCGCTCAACGGCTTGCGTGGGAATGCGTTGAACAGCTCGGGTGAGACGTGGCCCAATCGACGGTTGAGCAGCGCTCGTGCGTTAAGAGCGTGGTCGCGTGCGTGTGAGAAGAGCGACAAAGAAGAGGCCGAGAAGGAGAACGACTTTGGATGATCGCCAAGCAGAAGCGCGAGCAACGTTGTCTTGCCGGAACCGTTGTCTCCAGCCAGAATGAGGCGGAGCCCCGGGTAGAGAGAGAGGTTGATGGAATCGAGCACAAGTTTCGAGCCGTACTGAATCGAGACCGAGCAAAGCGAGACGAGCGGTGCCGAGCATGTGTCACCGACACCGATCGATGATTTAGAGTTGGAGAGGACAAGATGGTAGCCTCCTTGCGCTGGCGAGTTGTCGCTGTTTGCAGCAGAGTTGGTATCGTGAGGAAAAGCAGTATCACTTTTTCGCGGGCCAATCCAAGTGATTCGCCCCTCATCGTCCACTTTGAGGATATGTGTGACAAGCTCCGGTATGGAATCCTGCTCCCTCAGCACTAGCACGAGCCTCGGCCTCCTAGCCGCATGCAGTTGTGCAAACAGAACGCTCAATTTCTGTCTCGTCTCCAGATCGATGCCAGAAAAAGGCTCTTCCAGTACCACCAGCTCTGCGCCCGTGATCAAGCTGCTCAAAATCCTTGCGCGTCTTGTTTGACCGTTTGAGAGCGCGATTACAGGTCGATGCAGCAGCTCGTCCGTGATGAGCACCAGCGGCGCCATCTGTTTGATGACCTTGTCAGCTTGCTGCGCTTTTGACAGAGCAGCTTTTCGCTCACATTCGGATTTGTACTTGAACCGTCCTACTTGGCTCGACGCGTCTGGAGGGGCAAAGGGGTCAGGAACGAGTTTGGCAGCAGCCACGAGGCCAACAGGGCAGTCTAGGATATCCATCAGCCGCTCGTAGAGCGTCACACGATCTTGGTCGCGGATAGCACCGTAGCGGGCAGAGTAGTTGGTGAAGTCGGCAGAGGACGAGGTGGAGCCGATTTTGGTTGCGAATGAGACGTGCTTGATTGCCTTGACGGAGGAGCGTGGACTAGTATCGGGCTGTGATGCGTCTTGTAAGAACGGATGTACGGGCGGATGCTGCAAATTGTTTGGATGCTTGCGAGGGCGAAGGCGACCAGAGAGGATATCGATGAGTTCAGCACGAACAGCCCCGCCTTGTTCGGAGGCTGGTGCGATGATGGCCCAGCATTCATCGGCGCCCGCATCGTTGACGGTCCATTGCAGAGTTGATGGTGGGCTCGTTGAGGTGCTTGAGACTGTTGGGGAGGTCTGAGTTCTGAGAAGAGCATTGTCAAGCTTGAGGATCGGCGGTCGTGTCTGGGATGGAGCTGTCGATGAGAAACGAGAGGGGCTAACAGTCGGGGTGGTTGATGTGATTGAGCGTGGCAGCCAACGATTGGGCGGACGACCACCAACTCTGATATTCACAGATGCGGCCCTGGATATAGATGCCATCTTTACTGGCATTGCGATGGATGATGCTGCATTTGATCGCAGATGATCTGTGATGGTGGTGATACATGCAACGACAATTGAAAGGCAAGCAAGACAAAGCTGAGGATGCTCGATTCATTTCAGAAGATTGAGCTCACCTCGATCTGGCTTTTCGGCAATTTAATCGGCCTTGAATCGGTGTCCGAGTCATACTCACCGTGCGCGCGACTCGTAACTGTGGAGATTGGATTCGAACGCGAAAGGGCCAAGGCACGAGCCATAAGTCACGAGTCACGAGTCACGTGAAGATACGGGGTGTTTGGCTCAATGTCAGATCAACGATTTTACGATTTGATCTGCCAAGCCAGCAGCCACGGATCTGTTTGCTTTTCGAGACACAGCGTCTGCTGCCGGGAAAGGAGGGTCACCACCAAGCGTAGCTTTAAAGCGGCTCCCTCACATGCTGGCTCCCGTCTGGCATGTGCTTGATGAACACGAGGGAGCCGACACTCTCTGAAAGCGTGGTTTACGGTAGGCTATTCACGGATTGACCGGTCGAACTCGATAATCAGCCGCGCTGCGCTCAGCTGCAGACAGACGACGTATGCACAAGGTTGCATGGCAGCGAAACCCTGACCCGTTCTTGGCCTAACTTAGAGGGACTGTGCGCCCGTCCGAAGATGCATACGTTGCATGCAACTTCCGGAGCTTGTTACGGAGATTTTGCTTTTCATTTCCCGTTCACTCCCGAACGCGGTGCTTTCCCGGAAGGTGGTGGCAAGGTGTAGTTGCGCCTCGACAAGATGGACTGGCCCGTGCAGAGCCACGGATGGCATGTGATGAAGCGCCTGTGCGTGGCTGGACCAGAAGAATCGCCATGTAGAAGAATCTAGCATGCTTCAGGAACAAGCAAGAGTTATGACGTGGCCAAACGTGCGGAGAAAAATCAAGAAACGTCACGGGTCGGTGGTTGGCTGATTCGCTTAGGCTGAACACTGATGTCAGCGTAAAAGAGAGAGCTGCTGGCCAGGGAGGTATCGAAAAGCCATCGTGGAGCGAGCCATCTTCTGTACCGTACACGTCCATGTCCTCGACTTGAGAAGCGAGAATGGGGAAACTCTTTGGCGCGACTAGAGTCAATAACAATCACGAATCACGAATCACGAATCACGAATCACGAATCACGAATCACGAATCACGAATCACGAATCTTGTACGGTACTACTGTATATAACTAGTACAAAAATGTTTGTCATCGGAATCATCACGAATGTCTTGGCTTGCTGACGCCCTGTTGAATTAGCCACACAGCACAGCACATCGCATCGTATCGTACAGTATCGATTGCGGGTCGACAGATATCCGCAGCTGGTGAAAGCGGGCACTGAGATGTGATGCTGGAGAATTACGCCGTGCTTTGCTGAACTCACATAGAGCTTGCTTGCGATGCTGTGGTGACTGAATGTGCGATATCGGGAAATTGGTCAAGCGACCCAAGTCACAGTCACAGTTATGAGTGCTGGGCGTGTGAGAGAGCATAAAATTCACAAAAGAGAAACCCAGGCTGTAGCGAGGGTTTCAGTGGCGCCATGCAGCTGCAGGTGCAGCGGCTGTCGACCAAACTTTAGGTCAATCAACAAGCACAAGAGCGGACCGCGAAATGGGATCCCCTCTTGGAGAGCGCTTTCACGTTTTATCGCAGAGAAATCACGAAAATTCTGGCTCGCAGTGACTTCATAGCTCAGGCAGGATTCGTGATTCTTCTTGGTTCCAAACGAGGATCCCGAGAATTCAGTCAAAATCACTGTGAGTGGATTTGTGGAGAGCAACTCACGACTTACGGCGGGGATTCTTGATCCACAATTCGTACTCTTCTGGAGCAGCGGCAGCGGCTGTCACAGTCGCGAGTGTGGCTGTTGATGAATTTTTAAATTAGAAACCATAATCTCGAACAGCCAAACCGGAGAATACAGTCAAGAGCACAGTCGTGAGTATAGTAGTCAGAGTATCAGCCCGCTCTCACTCTGTGCTCTGTGACGACCGTAACTGCGCTCCGTGTCCACTCGTGTCAAGCCGCCCAGAATTTCGACCTGACTCAACTTCGTCTGGTATCGATTTGTGGAGAAAGGCGAAAGCGAAACAGCCGTAACCAACAGTACTGAGTGTGTCTGCATCGGCGCTTTGCCGTCATCGTCTCGTCCTCGGTTCAACTGCCTCTCCTCCTCCTCTTCGTCGTCTTTTGTTTCTTATAAAACAGAATAACCTCCGTTTCGAACCGGTCGATACCGTCTGTCTCTATACCACCACACCATCCACCATGTCGCTGCAAGATAAGGCGTCTGAATTCCTTGCCAGCCTCGCTGGTAAATCCATTCACTCCAAGCTCGGATTCAAGCTGCTCGCTTCCGACCCGGTTCTCGACACGTTCCGCAAGCTTGGCTACAAGGTGGTCGAGTACGATGTGCCTCCCTACCCGCTCTGGACTGCCGGCATCATCGCTGTGCGTATGCTCTCGTTCATCGTGGGTTCGGCTGCCGTTGCCTTCTTGCTCTATCACCAGGTTGCGGTCAAGTCGCAGGCGGGCAAGTGGTTTTCGATTCTCAGCCTGGTTGCTTCACTCCTCGCCTGGCCCATGCTTACCGGTCGATCGGGTGTGATGCTTCTCGACTTCTGGCGTCCTGCTCTCGGTTTTCGCTCCTGTTTGCTGGTGTGGGATATCTTCCACATCCGTACCGTCCAAGAGGTCAAATCGTGGTCATTTGCGCGCTTCTTTGCTCAGCTCTGGACCTTCCCAAAGGAGCTTGATGAGATCGCCGAACGTACTGCCGAGGAAGGCTACCAGAGAAACGCTAGGCTTGAAAACCTCAAGGGCATGCCCAAAGTTGCGGTTGAAGCGGTTGCAATGTTTGGTGCGCTCTACTTTATTCCTCCCTACGAACTCACCAGAAACATGAGCCAGCTTGCCTACCACTGCTACTGCGATGCGCTCGGTGTCTGCATTCTTATGGCTCTGGCCCTCTTCGGTGATGGTCTGCTCAAGTTGCTCGGTATCTTGATTGATGTCGAGATGGCCGACATGTTTGAGAACCCGCTTGGCACCACCAACATCCGTCTCTTTTGGAGCCACTGGAACCGCGCCATCGCTACCGTACTCCATCGTGTCGTCTTTGGCGGAGGAAAGACCAAGACGACACTGCGCAAAAAGAAGGCGGCGGCAGAGGCGCAGGCTGCCAAGAAGCAACGATTCTCGCACATGGACGGACTTTCCGAGACCGACGCCGGTCACACCTCGGGCGAAGAGGACCACTCGCACGCCAACGGTGATCGCAAACGCAACACGACGGGTCTCAAGCCGCTTTCATCGGTCAACGGTGACACGCAAGTGCGAAAGCGCAAGAACGCCAACGAGGTTACGTCTGCAGGTAAGCCGAACGGCAACGGAAACGCCATTGCTCGCGCCGGTGGTGCGCCTGCCAAAAAGTCGTCGTTCCTGCCCAAGGCTGCTGCAGCCATTGTCACTTTTGCCATGAGCGGTATCTTCCACGAGCACATCACCTACTTTACACTCGGATTCGCCAACGGTGAAAACTTTGTATTTTTCCTGCTCAACGGTTTCGCCACGGTAACTGCCACCTGGTTTAAGCGCACCTATCCGGAACTCAACGCCAAAATCCCCACCTGGTTATCGGTACTGATGCTGCACGCCTTTTTCCTGGCCGTCATCCCGCTGTTCTGCTCGCCCTTTATCAGATCGGGCTTCTTTGTTCAGCTCGAGGCGCTCAGGTACGAGCTCATGCCAATCAGGGATCGACCTCGCGGTAGCTTCGTCTACCTGTTCGGCCAATAGTTTCTCGCTATACATTCACGATTGGACGTGTTTCATGTGTTTCACGTGTTCCGACACCCGATCCTGCCTGCTGATCTCGTCACTGGTTTGGATCTCGAACAAGAAAACGTTACCTGGTTTCTCTTTGATTCTCCCATCTACCGTATTAAATATGATTTCTCTTGCGTTGCAAACATGCTGTCCACCGACAAGTGTGTGTCTGTGATGAGGTCTGATGGTCTGGGCGCTGAGGAGCACGAGAGCGGATGAAGGAGCGGATGCGGTAAAGTGACATCGGGGTTGATCGGGCCAAAGTCAACACGCACATGATACTTGCACGATGTAATTAATCACGAATCTGATGGAATTTTTGCATGTTGTTTTCTGAATTCTCGATTTTTCGAGCCACGCGCCTACGCAACTGGTGACTGAGGATTTCCCGTTTTGGTGTGTGGTCGGGATTGGAATTCACGATTTGCCCCGCATTTGGCGTTGGTTGCTAAGTTAAATTGGACAGAACTGAGGGGATCTGCAAAAGAGACTCACGACTTGCAGAAACGCAGCAACGCAGCAACGCAGAGGAGGCGCAATGAGCAACCGCGGGGATTTAGGCATAGACATGCACCTGCACCGAGTTGCAAAGAAAATTCTCAGTTCTGTGCCTGTAAATTGTGACTACGAGATAGAATACACGAGAGTTGGGATTTGGCTGTCTGCGTGTGGAGAGCACGCACTTAAGGCAGCCACGTATTGACGATTCACGATTTGTGATTCACGATTGCGCGCTCGTGAGGTGTTGCGGATGTAGCCAGCTCGGTTGGTGCTGCGCCAGACGCATCGGCGCTTGGATTCGCGATCGATACCAACACCACCATCATCCGCACCCAACTTGCATCGCTCCGATTGAGTATACCGCGCGATCGCGATCGTGCGCCCCCCCCCCCCCCCCAGCCAAAACTTGGACATTAGCTTCGCAGCCATGGTTTCGACAAAAACTTGCACAGCATCCGTGTTGGCTCTCACGCTCGTTGCATGCGTCGACGCAAGCCTGCACAGACGAGACGGATCGACAATCACGGTCCAAACCACCCAGTTCAACCCTGCGATCCAGAACCAAGGCGGAACCACCAACGCTGCGGGAACGTTCAACGTCTCTCCGCTGGCCACTTCAACGTCGTATCAGTTCCAAACGCTGCAGCAGACGTCGACCTTTCAACTGGGTCCGGTCAACATTCAAGCTGCCAACCCGGCAAATGCTGGTTCGGGCGGAACCATTGACTCTGGCTCTGGATCTGGATCTGGATCTGGATCCAGTGCAAACGGGGACGTTGGTGGTGGAACCATTGTTGTTACGGCAACGGCACCGACGAGCACGGTGAACCAGATTTCGAGTGCAGCAGCGGGTACGAGTTCGACAGGCGTCGCCACGGCGAGTAACGGATTGCCCAGCTTGGCGCTCGGTGCTTCGAGTAGTGGTGGCATGCGCGCACGCGCAATGGTCAACGAAAAAGGCGTTTGGAGCGCATCACTCGCCATGCTCGTCACGGCGATGTGCGCAGCGTTTGTGGTCGTCTAGTCGAAACATATCGGTCGCACCCATCGCCGTTCACGCTGTCAGATACCCGCTCCACCCAGAAGACACATACACTCGTGACTCCAGTGCAACGCCACATCTTGTCTCAATCTCACTCACCGCCTTGCCCTTGGTGCTTCGTTTCGGAATTTACCCATACTCTCTTGCTTCTTTTGCGCACTTGATACTTTAACAGCATACACAAATCGTGCATGCTCCACGCTCTACGCTCTATGCGCCCCCGTCGTTGGATCTCTACGTTTTGTCTTTCACCTTGCGTCGCGTCTCACGTTCTTCGTTGTCAAGCGTGTCTGTCAGAATGCTCGGCTGACGCATACCAATGAGCGCACGATCAACTGGCACATGAAAGACGAAGCGAAGAGGGCAGATAGTCTATGAGTACAAGAAATGGTCGGGATCAAAACGGTGCGTCGTGAGCCAACTTAGACTTCTTTGTCGCTGTCTGGCGGACTGGGTAGACTCTTGGTGGGGTCGTTGATGTAGCTCGTCAACGTGGAGTCGGGGATGTCGTTCCAGCCTTTGGTGGGCGCAGGTGGATACACTGGTTGGTGTAGCCGTGCTGGCGCGGCGTGTGCCGAAGGCTGTTGCGCCGCAAAGGCGTACGCACTCGTCGACGGCGCGAATGGATGCGGTCGGTTGTGCAGTGCATCGGTCCATCCACTCGCTCCACTGGCTGTGCTGGCTGTGCTGGCCGAAGTGAGCGGGAGTATCGCGTGGTTGCCAACGCCCTGTTGACGCTCGACCTTTTTATCGCCCTTGTCAACGTCGTCCTTGGTCTTACTATCGTTGTACATCCACAAGCCGTAGAAGGTGAGGCCGATGCCGAACCACTGGAGGCGCGTGACTGATTGTCGGAACCAGAGGATAGCCAGCACGATCACAAACACCCTCTTGAGCAACGACGCGATCGAATACGTGACGGGCGAGACCATGGACAGCACGTTGAACGCCAGGATGTTTTGCGCAAAGTGCACAAGTCCGTTGCAGAGCAGCCAGGACAAGACGAATGTGCGCCTATCGTATGGATACGCCTCTGACGCATTCCAGCTCGGCCGGAAGAGCAAGCTGGAGCCATCGTAGTACAGCGCCATCGGGATCATCAGCACGATCGAACAGCCGGACGAGTAAAAGAGAATATTGATCTTGTCCATTTTTTCGCCCTCGGATCTTTCGCCTTTGCGCAAGAGCTTTTTCGAGTAGATGTTCTGTGCGACAAAGACCAGCGTAGACGCGAGGGCGGCTGCGAATCCGACCATGTCGTCAGCATTGAAAGCGAAGCCTGTACACGCCATCATGACGCCTGCTGTCAAGGGAAACAGCGACATGTACGTCTTGGACGAGTAGCTGACGTTGAACAGGTACGTGTAGCTGAGAACGGTGAACAACGGACTGAGCGCTTTGATCGTGTGTACCGTGGAGACCGGAACGCGCGCGATGGCAAGCGACGAGAGCGCCTGTCCGACCACATTGAAAAACGCCAACTGCCCCACTTCAGCCACACGTGACAACGACGGCGGCACCAATCGTGTCAGCGCTCGATGGCCAAGCATGCGCCGAGACGCGCAGATGGCACAGCAAACGTTGACAAAGCCAAAATGGATCAACGTCAGCGTCACCGGATAAGGGAAAGCCGGCGGTCGCACTTGCGGTAGACCGCTATCCACGTGATTGCGACCCTTGGAGAGCAGCGCTTTGGACGTGTTGGACGAGAGCGAGGACGAAATGTACCATGCCAGGCAGCCGAGCACGAAGAGCACCGTGGAACGCGAAGGAGGCGCAACCGCTTTGTCGAACAACTGAGTGTGTATATGGTCGACATTCGAGCCGTGGCGTTTGAACAAACGAGGACGATCCAAACTGCGTCTCGGCTTGTCGTTGGACCTCGATGACGATGTGGGCAATGACGATCGCGAGCCAGCGGAAAGCTGCGAAATCGCTTCGAACGCGCGCGATCTTACGCTCGAAAGTGCCGCATTCATCCCAGCCTTTCAAACCGCCCGAGTCTGCGCTCTCGATCCCAAGAGTGAGACGTGATGGTGGGCAGTGGTGAGAAGGTGACTGTGCGACGTGCGCAGCAAACGACAGTTGGATTCACTTTTCAGAATAACTTTAAAGCAGTCCCGAGTGTGTTTTTGGTATTCATCAAGCCTAAGACGTGAGTCGTGAGTGAGAACGTGGACTTGTGTGTCGCTCGAGTTTTTCCCTCACGACTGGCTCGCGGTTGTCCACGCGGAGAAAAGCTGGAAAACCCTAGATTGACCCTGGATCGTCCATCTTGCGTCCAACCTTGACAATATTAATTCGTGATTCACAGACTGGATTCACAGACTGCCAGAGTGGCTCCTCCCACCCAAAGTTGACGATCGACAACTCGACTGAAAATAACCTACACATAGATTCTCCGATATCGTGTAATCACGATTCGTGATTCTGATTTAACTTGGGGATTGATGTTCGCCGAGAGAGAGGCCCGCGAGAGGAGAGCTAACAGACTCGAGTGCATGGTGACACGGGGAGGTAGGTGCACATACACGATTTGTGATTTCGTTCGCATCGCAGCTACACTCACAGACTACCTGCAACTGCATTTTGCTCGCGGCTGTGCATCAACCGCATTTTTTGTGAATATGCGGCTTGACCGAGGCAGTTGTGTGTTTCTGTGATTCGTGATTCGTGATTCGTGATTTGTGTCTGTGTCAGCTTGGCTCTGTTATCGGACTGGATGCCGCTGTGCACACACACATGCACGATGCTTGGTGGCAAGTACAGTAACTGGGTGGCGAGCGTGTCTCTAGCTGTCCCCACCGCCGAGGAAATGGATTGCATCGTGGATCGCACACTCGTCCGGCGTCCCCGCACCGCTGCTGCCAGCCCAAATCACGTACTGTATCACGAATCGTGAATGCTTGTGGGCCCTGTGTGGAACGCGGAGTTGGACGTAGCAAATTATCGGGCCAATCGTGAATCGTAAATCGTCGAATCAGTGATTTCTGCGGCGGTGCCAAAAGCGTTGCGACGTGGAAGCTCGTGGGCTCAAAAGCCACCTCACATCCTCCTCGACTAGACTTCCAACGCTTACACCCTGCGACCGTCCTCCGTTCCCTACATTGCGTCGTGATACACCACGCTCGATCTGTAATCTGCACCACATAGATGAACTCTGGCGCGAGCAGCAAGCGTGGTTAGGCGTACAACCAAAATGGCCACCGCAACGTCTCACAACAAGAAATCCTCGGCGGTCAAACGCATCCTCTCGGAAGCACGAGAGCTAGGCTGTGACTCTTCCGATCTGTACACGGCTGCGCCTTTGGAAGATAACATCTTTGAATGGCACTTTACGTTGCGTGGGCCTGCCAACACGGAATTCGCCGATGGCCTCTATCATGGTCGCATCCTGCTACCCGCCGAGTATCCAATGCGACCACCCAACCTGATGTTGCTAACACCCAACGGGCGGTGGGAGTTGAACAAGAAGATCTGCCTCACATTTACCGGCTTCCACGAAGAGATGTGGCAGCCGGCATGGGGGATAAGAACTGCATTGTTGGGCCTGCAGACGTTCATGACGGCCAAAGCAGAGGCAGCGGTGGGCATCGGCAGTTTGGATTATCCGGTCGAGGCGAGAAAGAGGATGGCAAGCGAGTCGAGGAGGTGGAGGTGTGACATTTGCGAAAAATCGACGCTCGAGATGCTGCCGGACGCTGACGAGCAAGGTCGAGAGAAGAGGCAGGAAGCACTGCCAGAGGGGCTACAGGTCCAACTGAATGCGCCATCACACAAACCGTCGTCGGCGTCATCCGACACGACGCAATCGGATCCCATCCCGACACGGGCTTCTTCCGACCAAGCTTGCGAGCCAACAATGTCTACAGCTGCTCCTACCGCTGCTGCTCCAACATCACAACTCCACTACAGACCACCTGCAACAACTGCCGCTCCAACGCCCACAACCTCGTCTACGTCTTCAGCCGCTCCGACTCCATCCGTAATCCGCGTCTCGGCAATAGAGCAGAAACTATCCGTGATCGACAACTGCATCAAGGCGCTCGGCATCCTCGTCGCCCTTCTCATCGTCAAACGTCTCATCTAAGCCGCCACTCGCATCTCATTCGTCTCGTTTCGCATATCTTTGTTCCCGGTCCCTGCATCTTGTTCGCTCAGTGCCGCTCCTTGCAATCAGCCTCTTTGTGCGCTCAATCGAGATCATGTGTGTTTGTTGACGGCTTACAGTTTTCAAGACCCAGCTCGACGCTGCACAAAATCGTAAAAGCTACGAGGTAGGAAGCCTACCCTTGCTCCCGAGCCACCGCTGTCTTGCACCTCTTCGTAGATCTCTTGTTCGCTCAAGCAGCGCATCTCGACCTGATCGAACGGCGATCGGAAAGTGACGCGGTACACGGGATGATGCACCTGGCCAACGGCTGCGGTCGGGTTGGGCGTATTTGCACCTGCACCTGCACTAATCTGCTCCGTCGGCGTGGCTTGGATGCTTCGGGACAGGATGGTCTGGCGAATGAAGGAAAGGATCTGATCGCCAAAGCCAAGCCCATCTTTAGGCTCCCATACAGACTGTTGGCGGATCACCGGTTTGCCCGTATGATCGAAGCGCCCAGCGATGGGTTGACCGGCTCGAACCATACGTGGGATGCGAAGCGTCTCGAAGTCCTGGTGCGTTGTCAGGATCCCGTGGTGGTCTCGGAAGCCTACGACAATCTTGCCGATGCCTAGCAGGTAGCTTTGCAGAAAGAACTTGAGCAGCTTCTTTTCAAATCGCTCTTGATCTAGCGCCGCTTTGGATGGATTGTGCTGAGCCCAAGTCATTTGCATCGACGTCTTGAGCTCCACCAGTTCTTCACGGCCTGTCTTTGGGTTGCGTTCTACAGCGTCCACCTCTCCTCCAATCACCAGCCGGTTGTTACCCAGCTTGGTTTTTACCACTTGACACCACTGCACGTTGGTATTGACATCTCCAGACCAGCCTGCAGGGTGAGGCAGGGAGGATTCCTTGCTGGGAATCGGCCGGAAAGGCTCTCGTGTCTGCAATTCAGTGTCGACGGTGCAGTAGCTTTCGAACGAGTACCCATAGTAGCCCATCCGCAGCATCTTGGGATCGTCTTCCTTGTTCTGCTTTTGCGCCCTGGCTGATTTGCACGTGTATTCTTCCAGATACAGCGTATCATCCAACATCATAGCGTTGAGCTCGAGAGGATCCGAAAAACGTGCTTCGGCAGTCTGCTCGTACGCTGTGCAGATCTTGGTGATGATACCTCTCCACGTTACCACGTCAGCTTTTCTTCGCTCCTGATCCACTTGATCGCGCTCTTCATCTGAAACAGCCGCCTCTGTACGGTGCTGAAGCGCAGCGACAAGCGCGTCCAGATGCTCCGGCACGTCTTGGTCACGTCGAACGAACCGTTCCAGACCGTAGTTGAGATCGGCGCCGAACACGGCACGCGCACCATGTTGACGCGGATGGCGTTGGTTGTACGGTGGTGGGCCTCGATAGAATCGTTTGCAACGATCGTCGTGCCACTGTTTTCGGTGCTCATCGAACGAGAAAGAACACAAAGGTACCGGTTGTTGGAAGGATGGTGATGCTGAGAAGGGAGAGCCGGAAGCGCTAACGCACGCACGAGGATGCCTCAGCGTTGCTATGATGCGCTCGTCCGAGATGTCGTTGGTATTGGAAGAGACTGTTGCTGCTCGTTTAAGAGGGAGCTGCTCATACGAGTCACTGAGCGCACGTTTATCTGGCATCCTGGTAGCGATACCGGCGCACTGTCTGAGCCCACGAGAGTGTGGGATTCAGCAGCACGCGAATGCAGATGCTTTCATCGACGGCAAAGCACCTTTGGACCAAAGTCAAGGCTTTGATGACCGGGCCAAAATGTAGACTGTAAAGTTGCCGAAACGTTTGTTCCGGAAAGGCTTCAGAGGTTCGGTGTAGATGGAGGAAGGAACAGCAGACCATCACGACGCGCCCTCGATCCGATTGATTCACGATTTCGTGTCACTTTTTTTGGACACTGTTTATCTCTCCACTTTTTTTGTTATCCGTTTCTTCCATTCTCACAGATGTGAATGAATCACATCACATGCTCGGCACTGAACCTAGAAAAAATCACCAAGTTGAGCGCAGGTGCAAAGTGGTCGGCGTATGAAATCACCAAAAAGGAACCACGAAATTCTTTTACGAACGATGTGAATCGTGAATATAAGTTGGGCATGCGAGTTCAGACACAGGCTTTTGCACTCAAGAATAACCACAAATGTCACGCCTGTAATTCACGATTCACGATGCATGATGGGTGATTCACGATTCGTGATTGGTTTTGCAAGATGGCAAGCACGAATCAGTGCAGCCTTTTGGCCATTTGCAGGCCGCTATACGAGAAGCCGCACTTTTCATAGAAGGCTGTTCGGTAGCAGCGAAGGATTTGCGATTCGACAGCCAAGTTGGAATTCACGAATCGTGAATCGTTTGATCGCGATCGCAAGTCAGTATACTGTTCAAGGTGCAACAAGGAAATGTGTTCACGATTCTCGGTGCTCGATCTAAACTTACGTTTCTTCTCGTCGCTACAGTTGAGGATGATATTACTGCATCCCTTCGAGATTCCGATCGCCTTGACCGTCTCGACCACGATCTTTCCTAGTCCTTTGCTATGCAAACGTGTGTCGACAACAATGTCCTCAACATGGCCCACCTTGGTCAACCCACGAAAGAATTTGAGCTCGACGACAACGGTGCCCATGGCTACGATTCTATCCGTTTGCTTTGATACAATCACAATGGGGAAATAGGTACCTTTGGCTGCTACCATGGCGTCAAACCGTGCTTTCCACGCAGCTTGCCCCAGGTCGGGCGTCTCAACCAGACACTCGAGCACCTTGTTGAATCCACGGTTGTAGTCGCTCGATGCTAAAGCGCGCATCGTATACCCTTCCGGAAGTGCTGAGAAGCATTCTTGTGGGATGTCCTCGGTGGGGAAGGCTAGCTCCATCGTGTATGTCTGCTGTGCGGACGGCATGCTTGAAATCGACTTTGAAGATGGAACTGATGTCGCTGCTAATGCTGCTGCTGCTGCTGATGTTGATGATGATGATGGTGATGGTGGTAGTGGTGGTAGTAGCAAGACTGTGGCCGGTGGGGATAATCGCGCCGCGATTCAAGCGAGTATTGGTCGTTCGTAGAGCGAGCTTGTCTCAATCCTATACTAGGCAACCGGCCCGTTGGTACGCTGACCCTTTAGCTTCCATCGGTCCGCTCCCAAGACCGCTTCACAGGGTCCAAAACTTGCCGCACAGTTCAACACTTACGTGTTATAATCACGAATCGTGAATGCACGACAGCGTCGTCCCTGCGTTTTGCTAACTTACAGTATTTCTTGGATTCATGATTGTCTGCGAGTCACACCCACGCACAGACGATGCTCCATGACAAGCACAAGCGGGCCAACACTCGTAGACTTGACCATCAAATCGCACCAGCTGACCGCGCCGAGCCGGGTCGGACACAGCTCGGCTATCTCTCCCCATGTATGTTCCATCGGTCCGACGTCGGCGACCATTTCGTGATTTCCATAATGGCCGATAACAAACGCGAACTCATGTAACTTATCAGTTCTGAATGCTGCTCTCATGCTTCACGAATCACGAATCGTGCGGCGTGGTCCAACAATTCTTTCGTAAGAAGAAAAAATACTGGGCAAATCGTGAAACTGTGAAGATGGGCGCGATGCTGCGCGCTTCTGGCTGCTGAATAGAGAGAGCATGCATGCATTTGTTTTAGAAGAGATCGCGTGAGTAGTAACTTAGGGTTAGACGCTTCTATCGCTTGCAATCGTGAATCATGAATCCTCAGTCGACAACCCTGAAAGCCTGAAACCAAATCGGCGTCAAACGGCTTTCAGAGATCCTGTGCAGCCGTCGGTCAGCCAGCTCCGTGATGCACCGTACCAACCAATCTCGAATCTCGCATGGCGATTCATTCGCCCCCCCGCAATGCTTCGCCCATTCCTACCTTGCTGTGTGACTCCTGTCACTAACCCCCGGTTCGCCTATCTTATCTTGTCTGTGGGCATCGTTGCCCAACAGAGCAGACGGTGCAGCACGATGCAGGCAGATACGTATGAAATGCGTCTGAGAGACGACATATGTGCTGGTCTGTGACAGCATGTGCCCAAATGTGGTTAAAAGCAAGCCTCTCCTCGTTCCCGCTTCCAAATCCTCCTACACATTCAAGTTCAAGACCTCCACCATACCTCCTTCCCTGCCTTGCCCGCACTCGACTTTCAAGGCCCTTGCTCTTACGTGGACCCTGCTCCTTGTCCCTCACCACGCATTGTTATTTTGGCGCTCCTGTTGCTCCTCGATTTCAAATACGCAACTATGCTGGTCGACAAGAACGAGGTGGCTCGCATCGATGTGGACACTCGCGAGAAGCTCATCCACAAGTTTGGCGACCGTTTCGAAGAGGTTGTCGAGCGCAGCGCGCGTAGCACAATGTGGCAAACCAACTCATCTATTGGTGAGACTTTCCGACGATGGCCAATGTCGGTCACCTGGTCCATCCTCTTCTCTCTAGCCATAGTGCAAATAGGGTTTGATTCCTCTATTCTCTCGTCATTTTTTGCTCAACCAGCGTTTACCGAGAAGTTTGGCGAATGTAAAGTGGCAGTAGATGGTTCCAAGGATTGCGAGATCTCTGCGCCATGGCAGCAGGGTTTGACTAATGGAGCTTGGATTGGAGGCATTGTTGGTCTCCAACTCGCCGGTAGCATTGCTGAGCGAATTGGTCACCTTCGTCTTATGATGATCAGCACCACGCTTATGCTAGCCTTTGTCTTCATTCCGTTTTTTGCCACCAGTCTTCCCGTCTTCCTCGTCGGTCAGATCTTTATGGGCATCCCTTGGGGCGGATTCCAATCGCTTGCTTCCGCCTACGCTTCTGAAATCTGCCCCGTTTCCCTTCGACCACTTCTGACGACCTACGTCAACCTGTGCTGGGTGTTTGGACAGTTGCTCGCCGCTGGTGTACTTCGTGGAACCGTAGGGCGTTCAGATGTCTGGGCTTGGAAGATCCCTTACGCGGTTCAGTTCTTTTGGCCTTTCCCAGTGTTTATTACTTGCATCTTTGCGCCCGAATCGCCGTGGTGGTTGACTCGACACGGTAAACACGATCAGGCGAACAAGTCGCTCGACAGGCTGCTCAACAAGCAAGGGTTGTCGGCTTCGGAAGCGCAAGAACTCGTCAAGGACTACCAAGCCATGATTCAATACACGGAGGCCATGGAGCAGATCAACGAAAACGAACAGACCAACCAAAAGACGAACCGCTACATCGACTGCTTCAAGGGCGTCGATTTGCGCCGTACCGAGATCGCCTGCTGGGCGTGGCTGATTCAGATCACGTCTGGTGCGCCACTTCAAGGATTTTCCACCTACTTTTTCAGTCAAGCGGGCCTTTCGACAGTCAACGCCTTCAACATGTCGATGGCCATGTATGCGCTCGGTGCGGTGGGAACGATCAGCTCTTGGTTCTTGGTCAACCGCGTGGGCCGTCGACAGATGTATCTCTGGGGATTGGGCGCTATGTTTACAACCATGCTCATCACCGGTATCCTCGGATTTGTTCGTCAGACCTCCGCTGTCTCGTGGGCTGTAGGCGCTATGCTGCTGCTCTGCACGTTTTTCTACGATCTCACTATCGGACCAATCTGCTTTGCCATCATCGCCGAGGTCTCTTCGACCAGGCTCAGGAGCAAGACGATTGTATTGGCGTGCAACACGTACAACGTTGCATTGATTGTGGCCAACGTTCTTCAACCTTACATGCTCAACTCGGACGAATGGAACTGGGGTCCCAAGACGGGGCTCTTCTGGGCTGGCACGGCGGCGGTATCAATGGTGTGGACCTACTTCCGCTTGCCCGAGCTTGCCAACAGGTACGTTTGCCAACACGCGATTAGACTGACACTGTCAAATCCTACACGTATGATTGGAGGATCGTGGATACATACAGTTTTGCTGTGGGCGCAAACTGACTTTTCCTTTATTCCTCATTTGATCTTTTTTTGTTTTGTTTTTGTTTTTTGTTTTTTGTTTTTTTGTTGCAATTCGCCTCGTCACACAGGACTTATGGAGAGCTCGACGTACTTTTCGCTGCCAAGGTTCCGGCACGCAAGTTTGCCAGCACCACCATCGATCAGTTCCGTACCATCGAGCAAGAAGCGGCTTCGGTGGATGTAGAAAAGTCGAGCGTTTCCGAAAAGTACACGACTGAAGACGAGCAGATTGCGCTGGCTGCTTTGTCCAAGTGAGGCCACGTGCATGGTGCATGCAGCTCACACGTTACCACGGAGAAGAGATGTCCGAGGCTAACGCGCCTATCTCGTCCAATCGCCAATCACTGAATCGTGAACCGCCAATCGCTTTCGGTTTCAGATTGCGAAACATTCACGAGTCATACTTGTCCCGCGCCTCGCTTGCTTTGTATACCGTGCTAGCCCACTTTCCTGGACCTCTTGCTTGTAATCGCTATGATGTAAACGAGTCTGTTTTGAATTGTCACGACCTTTCTCATGATGCAGTTGTTATGGACCTAGACCAGTGATCAAGGGTGGAAGCACCATTCGTGAGTTGCACGACGGGGTGAAGATACCGGACCGAGCTCGGTGGACGCTTTTTAAATGCCATGTTATCGCTTGTCTGGAGCGCAGGAGCCGCGGTATCTTATACTAACCCCTCACTGTATGTCTCACGGTATGCGGCAGCACGGTATGCGGCAGCATCACATGACTGAAAAGCTAGCTTAGACAGGAAAGAGAAGCGTGGATTCAGTGCATACAAGGCCGACCCACATGGCATAAGAGAGAAAGTTAGGAGCGGTCTTTGTTTGCCGAGGTTGTCTCAGAAGAATCACGAATCATGAAGCGCGAATCTGTGAATGAACACGCGACAACGACCAACGTGCAACACACACTCATGACTCACACACCACCGAAGTGAGCACGCAGCCTCGTGACTGTGAGGGCCAAATCATGAATCTGTGTGAACGTTGGCGAACCGAACCACACTCTTGGTGTGCTTCTCTTTCTTGGCTACACTTCCGTGTCGAGAACATGTGTGGGGATGACCAATCAAGAAGCAGAGTATCTACTTTTGGCGTATCTGCTGCTTGCTGTGAGGCTTGATCGGCTCTTCTAGCTTTTGGTCGCCGAGCAGCAGCCGGTGCGCGATCTCGTCCGATTCGAATGGCTTCCCCTCTCTCATGGACAGGGTGGACCCTTGGCAAGGCCAGCAGAGTGTTTTGTTTCATGCAACTCCATCGTTATCGTTCCCACTGACCATCCTAGTGCAGTCCTTCGTCCCTCATTCGGCAAGCAATGAGTGCATCAACCATGGTCTCGAGCACGTCGCATTCGACGACGTCTACATCTGCACCGTCTGCCACCTCGATCACCAATCAATCTGCATCGGCGACAAACGCAACCTCTTCGTCCGAAAAGAGCAACGAGGACGACAAAGAGAAACCCAAGCGCTCCCAAACCTGCTTCCGATGTCGTCAGAGCAAAGTCAAGTGCGTCTTCGAACTCAACGCAACCTCGTGTCGAAGATGCCTCCGAATCGGCTTCAACTGCGAGCTGCAGGGCCGGAAGGAACCGCTCAGCTGGCAGACGAGGGTCCAACATCAGCTGGCTGCGCTCGAGGGCTCGCTCCAAACTTTCATAGACAGGCAGATGGGTAGCAGCTCTTCAGCTCTGAATGCTCACAACAACAAGCGTAGCAGCTTTCCTAGGTCGCACCACTCGCCCGGCGGTATCATCAGCAACGATCTTGCTTCGAATTCTGAGAAACGCAGGCGCACGAACATCGCAAATGTTCCTAGAGCATCCAATGATGTACAGCACATGGGATACGGAAGCGATTCGCATCCGCATGCTGCACAGAGCCCCATCTATGCCGACGTCAACAGCACTTCTACCTCGACCTACCCTTCGACCACGCAATTCTCACCGCGCGATGCCCAGCAACACCAGCATCACCAGAATCACCAGAATCACCAGCATCTGACGCATGCAGCAAGCAGCAACGCGCTCCTCGGATCCTTGGTCACCTCGACAAGCAGTGCAGCATACGCCAGTCCGCCAAGGTCCAGAATGGGCGAGGTGGGTGGCATGGATGCTGCGGGTCAGCCTGCACTACCTGCTACAGGGTCGTTGCAAGGCGATCACGCGCTGCCCGATGAGGACGGCGTACCGACAAGCGGCGAGCGCGGTGCATTCCACACCCAAGACGAGCACGACCACGCATCGCGTCCGCTCTCGGCGATTCAAAAGCTCAGGATGAGCGTCTTGGATCGCAAAAAGGAACTCTTGCGCTCCGGCGAACGCGTGTTCCCCAACCTCTACCGAATGGCCACGCCGGACGTCGGCAGCAAAGATCCCAGACCCAACGTGATCAAGCAGGATCTCGTCTCGCCTTCGGACGCTGTCGTCCTCTTCGACTTCTTTGCCGAGTATCTGGACCAGTACAGCTTCGGCTTCCCCACCTATCAGCCCGACGCCATCATGTCGCCCATGATCTTGAGCTCGGTCGTCTGCATCGCTTCGCTCCACCATGCTCAGCTTAATCGGCTCCATGCGCCGCTCAAAAACGATCTCATCGCTCGGCTCCAGACAGATGACCCGAGCTTCCCCTGCTCCGACGTGTACGAAACGCTCTTTTCATCCTCTGCCTATCGCTCTTCGCACCTGCAGTCCAACTTTCATTTCGAAAAAGAACTCGATCCCGAACTAGGCATCGGTGTCGAAGAGATCGTTGGTGCTAGCCTCTTTGCGTCATGGTTCGGTGGCAAACGCGCCTGGATGGCTTCGCGCCTCGCCAGATGGTGGTCCGCCAAATTCTTACGTCAACAACAACACCCAGCCATGATGACCATGGGCGAAATCATGAGCATCCTTCCACCGCCCAGAGACTTGGGCAAGCAGGATCTGCTGCGAGTCTGGCTCAGCGCCTACATCACCGAGATCCACCAGGCCTGCATGGAGGGCACACCGTCCATTGCCGGCTTCTCTTCGCCCCACGCCGTGTGCGATTCGTTGCAGTACTCCAAAGGCCTCTCACAGCGCACAACTTTGCGCGACCGTGTGCTTATCATCCATTCACGCATCGCTTGCATTCTAAGCAAGGCTTACCACGTCGCCGGTAACGGATCCACGGATTGGCCATACCGAGATAAGCCGACAGCTGCGTCGACAGTGAGTCCATCCAGAAGCTGTCAATCGTGTCGTGATGGATCCACGGCGGTAGACGGTGCATCTGCGGCGGCCAGAGGCGCTGCAACAGCCACGGACGCAGCTTCGTGCCTGCAAGCTGTACTGGGTGCATTCGAAGATCTCGATTCGTGCCAGGAGCAGATGGCGGGTCAACTTGACGCAGATGCGATTGGCGAGTCGGAAAGCATGCTTTATCTGGACCTTTTCTTGGCCAGAGTGCTGATCGCTTCGATCGGTTGTGACTTTCTCGACTCGACGCTATGGGATGGCAGTCTCGGTCAGATCTCGGCTCATACCAGACGAGCCAAAGACGACACTTCTTGCGAGTCGGATCTGCACAGTCTGAGAAGCAGGACGCTCAGGGAGAGCTTGACGCGCGGCTTCGAGGGGGCGCTCAGGTCACTCGAGCTGATCTGTGTGCCCGCAATCACTGGCGGCGTCGATGCAAGCTTAAACGGTAGCAATTGGAACGAGGTTTCGCTCAACGTGCTCGTCTTGCCTCTGTGGTTCCACTGGGCGTTGACCAGGTCGGTACTGTTCTTGATGAATGTGCTCGCCGAGTATCCAGAACGCCTCTTGCCGCGGGATCGATCGAGAAGTATCGAGCTGATCAACGTCTTCCTCGACCTTTACTCGAAGCACATCGGCCATGCAAACTCGGTGCTCAGCCACGCATCGTCCGCTCACCATCCAAGCCTCAACTCTGGCGGCTCAACGTGGTCCCCCTCGGACGACCTGTCGAGTCGCGACGGTCATACTCACAGACATCACCATGCAAACGGCACCAATGCTAGTAACGGCGCGGATCCCACCGGCGCAGGTACGAATCCGGCAAGCACGACAGCTTGGCAGCAGAGTCCTCACGAGGCAATCCAGCATCCTGCAACGCCGCTGCTCGACACGCTCAACCAGTGCCAGACCTGGGCTCGCCACGGAGGCGTTATGTGACAAAAGGGTGGATCACACACAATAGCCATGTTGGAATAATCATTGCTTTCTGCTTTTTCTTGCGATTCGAGGGCTCGAGAGTGTTTTTGACAAAGTTTGAAGGACCGTACCAGAGATTGTGATTGCAGTGGAGCCAGACCGGTCCGGTCGAACTGGCAAGTGAGACTCAAGTCAGGCGCTTCGTGGGCTCGCTCATGTTTCAAGTGGGAGCTTGACCATAAGGGTAAGGAAGTAGGCTAGATGTGAGATAAGCTGCTCGATGTTGCCAGGTGTCGGTATTAGCGCGGCGACCCAAAGATTGCGGGGTACAATATCGACTGAGGGAGCAATACCCCCGGTTCAATGCGTCAACGATGTCTGGCCACGCGGGTCATGCATTGGCAAGATAAGGGCTGACATCAAACAATTAGCAATCGAGGTGGGCACGCTGAAAGACGGTTAGCGGCTTGAACGCCCAAGTCGCGGCGCCGAACAAAACGGCGCCGAGCAAGGTCGTCGGCGACGTCGGACCGAGCTCGGTATGTGTTGGCTTACTTTTCGTGGAGCGGCGAGGTACGTTTATCGTAAAGGGCGCGCGCTCGGTGAGTGTTGGGCTATTTCTAATCCAAGTCGGTTTCTTTCTGGTGGAGATGTGGAAGACTCCTGTCCGGCCTGCCCTTTGGCGCTCCTCGATTGTGTTGTTCGCCTCTCCACACAAGTCGTCGAGTTGACGATCTTCTGCCTGTCGATCGTATGTCGGCCAGTGCTGCCCACGCATTAAAAGCGTTTGTGAAGAAGGACGGCGATAACGCAGATTCCACGGCTACCATTGTCACTACCATCACAGCTTCACCAACACCAACGATACTGATCACAATTGTTACTCGAGCGAGCACGTAAGAAATGTCAATCGGAGAAACTAGTCGACCCGTCACGCTAGCCATCATTGGCGCTGGTCAGCGTGGTAGTGCTTATGCTGCGTAAGTCAACGAAGCACCAGCCATTGAATGACGAACGAAACCTTCAACTGATCGACCTCATCTGACCTTGTGCGGACTATCACAGATATGCGGCAAAGTACCCCGACTTATGCAAAGTGGTTGCAGTGGCGGATCCGTGGAAGTTTCGTCGCGAAAAGATGAGCAAGATGCACAAGTAAGTTCTACACTTCCATGTGGCGTTTGTAGCTATAACTAACCGTAGTCTATCGTCTTGCTTGTCTGCAGTGTACCGAAAGAAAACCAGTATGATGGCTGGAAGAGCTTCTCTGAGGCAGGCAAGATTTGCGACGCTGTCGCGATCTGCACTATGGACGATACGCACGCCGAAGTGGTGAGCGTATTTGCACCGCTTGGATATCACATCCTTTGCGAAAAGTAAGTCCGCTTCGGCAGGGACACAGAGACCAGACCGAGGCGGTGCTAACGAACTTGACGACGACGAATGTTTGCTACTACAACAGGCCAATGGCGAACTCGATCAAGGACTGCGTAACCATGGTCAACAGCGTCCGTGACACGGATCTCATCTTCGGTATTGGCCACGGTATGTGCTCAGCGTCCTCACTTGTTTGTATGGGGCACGGCACTCGATACTCATGCCTGCTTTCAACTCTTTTACCGATCGTTATACACAGTAATGCGTTACTCTCCCTACAACCGCGCAGTCAAAGAGGTGCTCGAGTCGGGCATCCTTGGAGATATCATCAACATCCAGCACATCGAACCCGTAGGATGGCAGCACTTTGCGCATTCGTACGTACGCGGCAACTGGCGAAACGAGGCGACGACGAGCTTCTCTCTGATGGCCAAGTGTTGCCACGATCTGGATATCCTTTCGTACTACATGGGCAAGGATGCTCCCAGGAGGGTCTCGTCGTTTGGCTCGCTAGCACATTTCAAGCCGAGCAAGAAGCCAAAGGAGGCTGGAAACGCCAAGAGATGCACAGACTGCGCATACGAGCGAAAGTGCCCGTACAGCGCCAAGAAGATCTACCTTGAGCCTGTCATGAGTGACGCCGAGGACCCCGAACGTGTAAGTGATCCGACGATCGGCTCGCACGCCCACGTTTCCTTCAGAATGGTCCAATTCAGGGTAAAGGCTGACTTTGGAGGTGTCTCGTGTTATTTCCCAATCGTCCCAAACAGTGGGCGCAACATATCACCGATGTGGTCGACATTGAAAATGTGGGCAAAGCCATCGCAGAGGGACCGTATGGGCTTTGCGTTTACAACGGACAGAACGACGTTGCCGACAACCAAGTGGTCAACATCGAGTTTGAATCAGGCGCTACGGCTAGTATCACCATGGTCGCTTTCTCCGAGGTGGTGTGCAACCGATCTACACGCATCCATGGTACTCGCGGCGAATTGATTGGCAACATGGAGTCGTTCACCGTGTTTGACTTTTCGACGCAGGAAAAGAAGACGGTGACGCCAGAGCACGAAGGAGGAGGTCACGGAGGTGGAGATCTGGGCTTAGCAAGGGCCTTCGTCAAGGCAGTGGCCGACAAGGATGCCAAACATTTGGGCGTGACACCAGAGGACGTGCTAAGGAGTCATCTGATGGTGTTCGCGTCCGAGGCATCTAGAAAGCAGAGCAAGGTGATTGACTATGTCGAGTTTGAGAAGGAGCAAAAGGCCATGTACAGCAAGTGAGTGTAGAGCAGGCGTAAATGACCTTCACCAAGCCAGTTCACGGTTCTTTTTTGTCAGCTTGTAGATTCATGATTGCCGTCGCACAAGCCAAATCTGTCAGTCAGTGAGTGGTGAGTGCAGTGTGCTGTGCTGTAACTGTAATATTGTACGTGATACGTTTTGGATTCAGGGTCCAGAGTTGAGATTGTGAAAAGTGCTTCAGGACTGTGCAACGGTGGGGTAACTCTGGTAGCTTTAGCTCGCTAAAATCAGTACAAAGACCGGTGAAACGGCAATCAAATTCACACGACCCCACACTTGGAAATGCTCAAGTCGGCCTGGCCCCACTCCTTTGACCACTACCATCACCCTGTTTACCTAGCAACAACCACGTTTCAAAATGTCTTCTCTCGGTGGTGGAGGCGGCACGCTAACCAAACCGGATGCGAACCCAAACTTACCACTAGCTGGAATCAAGGTCGTCGAGTTCTCCGGATTGGCGCCCGGCCCGTTTGTTGGAATGGTTCTGGCCGACTTTGGAGCCAACGTGATTCGAATTGACAAGACAGGAACGGGACTCAACCCAGACAGTCTGTGCCGGGGCAAACGCTCGTTTGCAGTTTCTCCCAAAAGTGCTGATGGTCATGCACTCATCACCCAGCTGATTCGATCTGCCGACATTGTCATCGATCCCTTCCGCCCCGGTGTGCTCGAGAGACTGGGTCTGGGACCGCAAGACTTCGACAAGGAAATCAAGAAGGGCCTCATCTTTGCACGCCTGACGGGCTTCCAACGCACGGGACCTTACGCCAATATGGCGGGACACGACATCAACTATATTGCCCTGAGCGGAGTACTCTCGATGCTGGGCAACGCGGGAGGAAAGCCGCAACCTCCTTCCAACCTGCTGGGTGATTTTGCAGGTGGATCAATGATCTGTCTGCTTGGCATATTGCTGGCTTTGGTGGAACGCGTTCGTTCGTCACAGGGACAGATCGTTGAAGCGGATATGGTGACGGGTGCGCGATACGTGTCATCCTTTGTGTTGCTATCCAGCTATCTCTCGCATCCCAGCTGGGGCGCGATCCACAGCGATGGAACCGACCAAACGCGAGGTTGCAACACGCTGGATGGCGGTGCACCATGGTATGGTGTATACGCATGCAAGGACGGCGGATACATGAGCGTCGGTGCAATCGAGCCACAATTCTACAAGGAACTGCTCGACATCCTTCGCAAGGTGCTTCCGCAAGCGCCCCAAGGCACACAGCATCCTTCAGCCAGTACCCAGCATGACAGAGATACGTGGCCCGAATTGCAACGCTACTTTAGCGCATGCTTTGCACAGCTACCTCGATCCGTATGGGAGCGACACTTTATCCGCACGGATGCCTGTACAGTCCCCGTGCTTACTCGAGACGAAGCTGCCCTCTCTGGAGTGTTGCCAGCAGCTTCCGCAGAGAATGTGTCGGATGGCAACCCTGTGATCCCATCTCCTGCGCCGAGATTGACGCGCACACCAGCCAAACCTCCATCAGGAAGTGCAGGTGGAGAGTGGGAAAGCGAAGGCGCCGAAATGCTGCTGACACCGGGCGAACATACCGACGACATCCTTCTCGAGTTGGGCATTAGCGATGCTAACAAGCGCATCGAGCTGTATCGAACCGATGCGATTGATGGTCCTGATCGTCCAGAAGGGCTCACCAAGTCCAAACTGTAGACGAGGCTCAGTTCGGGACAACTCAGATATCACTCAGGACCTCCTCGTTGCGTCCAAGGTTGCTACCACCTCAATCCATCCAGTCTTGGCAATCTTTGCACTTGCTATTGTGCGTGAAGACGAGTGAGCGGTCAGATGTGCTTTGTGTGGAATGGAAGGATTGAGGTGATCTGATGCGATCTGATGCAATGCAATGCAGTGCAGTGCAGTCACGAGTGCAGTGCAATGCGGTGCGCTTACGCTATCGGCAGTGTGTGAGCAAGTCGGTGATGAGCTAACATTGCAGCTCGACGGCCACGGCTTCTGCTCCGAGCCGGCTATCGGTTGTCAGACGCGTGCCCGCGGAGAAAACCGTCTTGTCAAAATATTAGTGACTTAAGTTAGGAACAAGATTCACGATTCACGATTCGCATCGGACTCACACTGGACCCTTTCATGTAGAAAACAACACTCCATAAATCAAGTTGATGTCAGTGATCTTAGTCGAGCTTAGGATCGACAGCTAGTATCGCTGCTCGTTCGGTACACTCCAACCCAAACCAACACCATCATCGTCTCGGCCATGTCAACCTTTTTCGGTCTCAAAGCCAGACCTTATCCTTTGGATCCTTCTCTTCCCGGATCCACTGCATGGGACACCTTGTCAGCGCCTTATCCTGCATATCCAAAGTTTCACACTCTCTTTGGAAAGGTCGTTTCTCCAGCCGTATTCGAAAAAAGCCTCAGTCCGTGGCTCCCGCTGGGGTTTTCACTCGTCTACTACATAGTCGCTCACGCCGCCAATGGCTTCGTCCAGAGGAATGGCAACAGAGACTTCACTAAAGGCTCCGGTCTTCTGCCAACGCTGCTCCGCTTCTTGATCCTTGTTCACAATGCCGCACTTGCTGTGTACAGCGGTTGGACGTGGGCAAGGATGTTTCCCCTTGTCGTTGATTTCTTTCTTCAAGGCTGGAGCGCCGCCGGTTTTCAGGGTGTCAAATTGGCGCTCTGCTCCATGCCCACCAACTTCCCCCAGCTCGGCGTTTACGCCTACATCTTCTACCTTAGCAAGTACTACGAAGTCGTTGACTCGGTCGTCCTGCTACTCAAAGGCAAACGAGTATCAAATCTGCAGTCCTATCACCATGCTGGAGCCATCATCTGCATGTGGGTCGCCTACCGATACCAGAGTCAGCCTGTCTGGGTCTTTTGCGTTTTCAACAGCTTTGTTCATACCTGCATGTACACATACTACTTCTGCGCTGCCATGCGATGGCCCTTTCCACGCGCCGTCAAACGAAACCTCACCACAATGCAGATCGCTCAGATCGCATCCGGCACCTTCCTCACCAACCTCTACCTGCTCATCTCGCTCAACCCTGCGGCGGTCGTCTCAGGGTGCAAGGCTAACCAGGTCTCATCCTGGTACAAGCCCTTGGCTGGTAGTGATCAGACTGTTCTAAGCCACGCCCTCGCTCGCACTGCTTCGTGCGACCCAACCACTTGCATGCAGACCACTGGCGCAGAAATCGCGCTCCATGTCAACACCATGTACATGTTCGTAAGTATCTCGCCATATCCTCAGTCGAACCGTCCAAAGCTACATCTCTTGACCATGCGTTTGCCCTCCTTTCGTCTCTACAACAGCCGCTTCTCGCCCTTTTCTTCAATTTCTTCGTGCGCTCCTACCTTCAAAAGACTCCTTCCACAAATAATGGAGGTGTCAAGAAGGTTGATTCGTGATTCCACTAACTAGATCAGGTAACTTACACGTCGCTGCAGCTCGGAGTAATCGGTGTGAAACTCCGTTGTACACATATTCCTTCGTATGATGGCAGATTCAGCTGTAGCAACCATGAACCACGTCATCAAGGGAGAGGATACCAACCCTGAACCACCTTCAAATCCCCCACCGATGGCTTTGATCCAAATCCAGCTAAAAAGACAGGATGATTAGCTGGGTTAGGGTCCGTAAGTCAGCTACGAAGGCGCTTGTTCTTTCGAACAATGTACCGTCAGCTGGCCTATCAGCAAATCACAAATCTCACACAATCATAGTCACGAGTCGTGAATCACGAATGCTATATCTCATCATGCAACGATAATCATGAATCGTGAAGATCAGCTTGAGGGGGAGGGGTGGGATGTGATTCGTGATTATGTGATCGGCCTCTGCGCTGATCCATGCCCTGGGAGCCTCGCGAGCAAGATTGACAAAGAAGGAGGTGCAGGCGATCTTCTCGGACCCCGCAGGAATTTCACCTATCAGCCTTGCCTGCTACTTCACGTGCTTGAGGTATGATTTCGTGCCTATGTGGCCGGCTCTGCTTCGTGCCGAAACGAACACCTGGCCCAACGAGAAATCGTGAATGCTAGTAAGTTACAGCTCGAAAGTGTTTCCAACTTGCAGCTCATTTACAGCTCTGAGCTTGGGTCCCTTCATGATTCACGATTTGCTGAAAGAGTTCCATGATTGATCCCATTTCTGCATTACCCTCCTGTGATTAACCAGCCGGACAACAGCTTCCTTGCGGTGGTCTGCTGCCACTCTGTTCGCGCCATCGGCAGCGTTTTGAGCCAGATACTTGGCTCAATCGTTGCTGAATGCCACGTTACCCAGGGATCCAGACCACCGTTACAAGCCGGACGACTGCTAATTGTAGGATGGCTCATATGTCTTGGTCATCGCTAGGCCGCTACCGATGCTGGAACAGCGGCTCGATTGTCACAGAAGCTCGTTGCACCTTCGTTGGCGACACCGTGTTCAAGTGCTTTCTGGACTGCAAGCAATTTAGCGCGGTAGAATGTTACCTGTTGGGTCCCATTCGTGATTCACGATTCACGATTCACGATTGTGTGAGTCGCAGAGTGTCGCTATGCCCGTCGGCGTCCACTGTGGCCCTCTTACTGGCCTTTATCGAGTGCATGACTAAGCTAGTTGTGCGCCACCAATGCAATGAAGATTGCTGACCTCGTCAACGGTTTCTAACGTATCTGGCGCCTTGCGTGAGATAACTAATGTTGAATCATGAATCACGAATACCCGCAGTGGCAAAGTCAACATGGTCAGGACTGTCTTTTTGACGGCCAATCACGAATCGTGAATGTTGAGAGCTGAACGACTTGCCTGCTCGGCGATACGCGCGTAACGCTACATCTAAGTTTTTTCAATTCACGATTTTCTGATTTGTGCTATTCACAATTGGCATCACCAGATACTGTATGACAAAACAAAATTTCCCGTACAAGAAATTCGACATAAGCTAAATAAAGCTTGGACCATGGTGTGTTGTATAAAATCGTGAATACATGCATTCATTCGTGATTATTGTTTAGCTCCAATACCAGGTCTTAAGTCTTGTGTATGATCTCCTATGCGACTGGCTGACGGAGAGGATGGTCGTCCTCAGAACCACCCTAGAAGCCACCTGCGATGGGTGGTTGCTGCGAGAAGCCATCTAGGAGCTGCCTATGTTCAATATTCGCGGTGAATCCTTAGCGGGCGCTGGATGATCGAAGTCTCCCTTTCCTTAGAGAGGCGAGTTGGGACTGAGTAGGGTCGAGAATGGTTTGGGATGTATTTGGATAGTGTGAATTGGACGAGGGACTAACTACAAAGTGTGAGCGTTCCCTCTGTATTTATGTACATGAGTCGACTGGAGTATCCTACATGAGCTTCTCCCTATACGTCAGCTCCTCATACAACTGACTAGCTGTGGCCACAACTGGCCAGATGCATGAGTCTGTTCTACCTCAGGTTCTTCCACTTGGTACGAGTCTGTAGCCAACGGCGTGTT
>NC_026497.1:477353-499974 GCF_000328475.2 Mycosarcoma maydis
GAAAAGAAGCAATACCTCACTACATGACATGCCAGGCAGCGATCCAGCTATGCAAGAACCCGGTACTTCACAAGGCTACAAAGCACATCGACATCATCTACCACAAGATACGCGAATTGGCCGCCGTCGGTGTTATCAACATCGAATATACCGAGTCAGGGGAGCAACGAGCGGATGCGCTCACAAAGACGCTCAACCGTCAGCAGATCGAAAAGTTCTGCAAGGAGATTGGCCTGAAAGACAGGTCCAACGAGAAATCCTCTCAATAAACTCCATGACGGAAACATCTGCCTTTCACAACCTTCAATTCGCCCTCGCTGAACGCGTGCGAAAACTAGGCAGATCGATACAACAGAAAGCCTGTTGGCCGCAGCTTTCGACCTGATGGGTTTGGATCATCCAAAGAAGGTCCCATCAAGGTTCAAGGACTTGCAAAAGGACTGGAAACCCAACTGACACAGTGGTATCCACAAAAGTCACCATGCACACTTCCTGATTCTCCCTCCACTGGAGGATAACGAGAACGAATACATGATGTATTCAGGGAACAAAACCTCACGCGTCGCTAAAAACGAGCTGTGAGAGTTCCCAAACCACGAGCATCATGTAGGTTTCGCAGGACCACGGAGCAGTCAAGTAGTCAACGAAAGCTCACCGAACGAAGCTTCAACGAGGGCCCACCTAGAGGAAAGATTCGCTGGAAAGAGCCGCAGCGCACCTCAAATGCCCCAGACACTTACACTTCGATCCGTAAGAGGACACGGCGCACACACCTTCCAAACTTGGACGGAAAGTTTTACGCCGCACACATCAAGACAGAGAGCAACATGGCGCGATCCCCACCGAGTGGGAGCGTCAGTGTCTCTGCGATTCATGATTTGGGCACTCAAACACCATTCGAGTGGGAGTGTTAGAATATCTACGATTGGCGTTTAGTCTGATCGCCCACAATCATGCAACCCTTGCAGTAACCTAACCGGTATACACGAGTGACCGGACGGGAACGAGTAGGTGTCTCAGTACGCGCGCTATACGCGCGCGACACGCACTCAATACACCAGCGGTACGTCCGCGGTACGCGTGCGATACACTCTCAGTACGCGCGCTATACGCGCGCGACACGCACTCAGTACACCAGCGGTACGTCCGCGGTACGCGTGCGATACACTCGCAGTACGCGCGCCATACGCGCGCGACACGCACTCAGTACACCAGCGGTACGTCCGCGGTACGCGTGCGATACACTCGCAGTACGCGCGCCATACGCGCGCGACACGCACTCAGTACACCAGCGGTACGTCCGCGGTACGCGTGCGATACACTCGCAGTACGCGCGCCATACGCGCGCGACACGCGCTCAATGCACCCGCAGTACGACCGCGGTACGCGCGCAAGTATAGTAACTCGCCAGAGTTCTCCCACTTCACAACATAGCGCCGGTAGCAAGAAGCCCAGAGTAGATTCACACAAGTCGCTGGACGACTGTGGGAACACGCCGTTGGCTACAGACTCGTACCAAGTGGAAGAACCTGAGGGAGAACAGACTCATGCATCTGGCCAGTTGTGGCCACAGCTAGTCAGTTGTATGAGGAGCTGACGTATAGGGAGAAGCTCATGTAGGATACTCCAGTCGACCCATGTACATAAATACAGAGGGAACGCTCACACTTTGTAGTTAGTCCCTTGTCCAATTCACACTATCCAAATACATCCCAAACCATTCTCGACCCTACTCAGTCCCAACTCGCCTCTCTAAGGAAAGGGAGACTTCGATCATCCAGCGCCCGCTAAGGATTCACCGAGAATATTGAATATTGGGGTGGCTCCGAGGTTGAGACTTTCTTTTTTCAGGATATAGAAGATTGTGAATGTATTCATGATTTACGCCGCACAAATTACAAATTGCAGTCGTGAGTTGGCCATGCACAGCTCTTACAATCATGACCCATGACTTATAAGTGTTTGCTGGTCAAGATGGCAAGATGTCGGCGATGGATCTCCAAAAGTCGCACCTTGTGCCTCGTCCGCCTTCCCAAGTGTAGGCGTTGACCTTGGAAAAATCATTGCGCAGGCTGGGTCCGGTCAAGATGGAGACGTCAACACCGAGGCCAGGTACAGTGCTGGGTGTGCCACCGGTCTGGTTGAGGTTGATCTGATACGGATTTTCCGCCGAGTACACGGGCCAGTTCTCAGCGGCGTTGGGTGGGGACTTGTCGCTATCGATGTTGGTACCGTAGACGAAGCTAGAGGAAATGGAAGGATTGCCCTTGGTTACAAAGTTGCCAACCATTTTCATGAATGCCTTGACAAAGTCCGGTGAGGTGAGGTTGGTACCGGGTCCGAAGTACTGGACGACATCGTTGCCGTGGAGTGCGGGTGGCACGCTGTACTGGTAGCGGAACGATAGACGGCCGGATCCAGAGTATGCTTGCGAAAACCAGTAGCTTGGACAGACGAAGGTAAGTTCTCCATAGATGTTCTTTCAGGATGGCAGAGGCGAAAAGAGGAGCCAGAAGAAAAGCAAGAAGAGTGAGCTATCCAAAGATCAATGATATGCTGAAAGGGGCTTTATGACTCACATCTGCTCGTGCCTGCTGACCATGTGCCACAGACGAAATGCTGTTGGCATCGGGCATCCCGACGCCATTGGTAGCATAGCTGCCGGTGACGTTGAGATTGACAGGATAGTGTAACAAGACTTTGTCGATGTCCTCCCCAGTCAAGAGCGGGAGCAAAGTGCTGAGCCAACCTCTAAGCTTTACCTCTGTGTCCATGCTTCGTTGAACAAAGAGTGCACCTTCCGCTCCGTTGTTGCCAACGAAGAGGCGCATCCCATTGACCTTTCTCTGGGCGAGTTGCCGCGAGGGCACGTCGAGGATGTAGGCGCCATCGGTGACAGGAAGGAATGGCCAGGTACCATACAAGCTGCTTGCGGCGGTCTTGACGTTGGCCTGCTGGAGCGTCTTAGCATCCTTGTGGACCAGACACTGGATGATGCTTTGGCTCGTGTGGCCGTACGCAACGGCATCGAAGCAACCAGCTGCGGCGGAAAAGGCATAGTAGGACTGGGAAGGCTCAAAGTCTTTATAACCATACTGAAAAGGTAGGTAGGGGCTAGCAGCGATGACGTTCTTGAAGAGAGAGGTGCCGAGCGAGCCGCCCTGAGCAAGGGAGTGAATCATGACAGATCCGCCTCCAGCGGATTCACCGGCAATGGTAACGTTGCGCGGATCACCACCAAACTGGCTAATGTAGGCTTGTACCCACTGCATGGCAAAGTGCTGGTCACGAATACCAGCATTGACCACACCGTGACGGCTGAGCTCATCGGAAGCAAGGAAGCCAAAGGCGCCCAGACGGTACTGAATGGCAACACCAACAAAGTTATTGCCGTTAGCGTTGATGAGCTGGGTGAAGTCGTATTGTCCGTTACCTGAACCATATCCACCACTACATCATCGAGAACATTGGCGAGGTGAGTAAGTATCAATGGGTACGGAGGAAGGTGATCAGGGAAACGTAGGCTGAAGTACTAACCCATGGATCCAGAACATGACGGGCAAGTTGGAAGCATTCTGGGGTGCGAAGACGTTGAGAAATAGGCAGTCCTCATCGTCGCTTTGATACTGGACGCTGGTGACGAAGTTGGGATTGCCAAAGGGGATCTGGGGGCATTGTGAGCCGTACTGGACAGCGTCAACGACGGTCGTGCGGTTGAGCGTCGGAGGCTGAGGAGCTTGCCATCGAAGTTTACCGGTGGGAGGAGCGGCGAAGCGAATGCCTTTCCACGATCTGATGTGGGTGGTCTGGTTGAAGGTCCCCATGTACTTGGAGTAGCCGAGGTCGACAATGAGGTCGTCATTGCTGCCACTGCCCTGTTCACGTTTGGTGGCGAGGTCGGCAAAGGGTTGAGAAGCAATGGGAGAAGCCCAAACGTAAGAGATCGTGGCGAGCATCAAAAGAATGCTGCACTGAAGCAGCGAGAGTCTCTGGGTCATCATCAAAGTGGTAGGAAAGTCATAAGTGGTGGATGGAAGTGTAGAACACACAGCTCGAGGCTGGACGACATGAAGCATTATATAGGAGACATCTTTGACCACGGTCAAAGTCACAGCGAAAGAACGACTGGCACTCGGCGCTTGCTCAGGCTTCACAGACAACCACGAACGGGAGGTCGGCTGACGGACAATCATGAATGGGCGAATGATGTTTAAAAAGTGCCGACTCGGGGCGGTTGCCGAGGACTAGGTGCGGATTCCAGGTACGGGGGAGGCCGTTAACTCACTGCGAAATGAGGCAAAGACAGGGAGATGAAATGACCGGCCTTGTTGCTGAGGTGATCAAGGGTCGAAACTTTGTGGAAAGTTGTGCGGGGCTCACTCGTGTTGCCGAAAGTAAGATCACACCCTCAAAAGTGGGCGCTCCACAAGAGATTCATGATTAGGCTTCGAACAAACATTCATGATTTTGCAAGTGACCGGCGACCCGTGCAGGAAAGAAGTAGAGACCAGGGATTAGCCGATACATGTCACGAGGGTGAAGGGGTTCGATGGACTAAGCACAGTATTAGCCGAGCTTTTGGAGACGGCGATCTTTGGAAACCAAGTCCACGGTGCCAGTCACGAGTCGTATGTTGATGTTGACGCGGCAATCTAGGCGGAAGCGGCGGACGAGTGAAGAGCAATCAAGAATCGATCAGCGGCTTGAGAGCTGTCCAGTTGGGCAACGTCGGCGCAAGTCGGACCTTGTCGTGCCTGCTCCGGCAAGCAGCAAAGAAGAATCCCGTGGACAGCAGCGTCGCTTGCTTGTGCTTGCTTGTGCAACATCCATGATTTCTAGACTGGATTCAGATGCGGAAGTTCGGCAGGATACGCTTCTACGCTATTAATCATGAACGCACAAGCGCTCGGGCCACACACTACGCTGCGGGCCAACATGCGTGTCACCCCACCCCTCAACCACCATCACCGTCTTGGAACATCACACCTCTCCCTTGACACAGACACACAGGATGTCAACGGCCACTTCTTCCGCAGCCAGCTTGCATGGAAGATGGGAAAAACTTTTTAAAGTGTCTATCTATCTCAAGAAGAAGGATGATATTTCGGATCAAAAGTTTTCAGACTACTACGCGCAAACGCACGCTGCTCTCGCTGGGCCCGTTCTGCTCAGACACAACTGCGTTTCGTATACCCAGGTGCGTGGCCACCTTGTACAGGCTCGTTTGTGCGCTACTTGGATCGCTCGCTGACCATCAATTTGTTCACCTCGGCAACAGTTCCACTGCATGAGCGAAAAGGCGAAACAGCCGCTCACATCCATGTTTGGCCCAGATGTACTGAGCCCTCAGAACCCAATGCAGCTCATGCCATACGATGGCTGTTCCACTTTCGTCTTTGCCAAGCTGGAGGATGCGCAGGCTTTCTTCCTCGACCCGGAGACGACTACTGTCTTGGGGCCTGATTCCGTCAACTTCACCAACACCGCTACGCTGCAGATCGCTATTGGCGAAGAGTTCGTTGCTATCCAGCAAGGACAGGCGCAGCACGAATGAACACCGTAATCAGCATAGTATTACATTAACGTTATTTGCACCTTGGATTATTACATGTAGGAGGAATACAGATATTGCTGGATTTGCTTACTTTATACCCCGAGACTGGTTGCATGCATCAAGCCCATATCATAGATGATCAAACGGATACGACGACCCAAGCCATTCATCGATCGAAAGAGCTCCTGACAAGATCCCATCCAGGGAAGGAAACAGTGTCTGATCGCCTTGCCAGTCGCTTTCGTTCGATGCTACCGTCCCATCACCCACCGACAATGCCTCGACTGGCTGCCCACAAGCATCGCTCGTGATGCGTGAAAAGTTGTTCGAGTCCAACCAGCTGTACGATTCTTCCATACCACGAACTAGATCGCTGCCAGCATGTCCATTGGTAACGCGTGTCTTGCTTCCATCGCCTCCGCCACCCGCCGACGCGGCATTCGACTCCCGCATTTGCGTCGCAGCATCGCTCGTTCCTATACGGCGTTTGGCGGTTTGTGCAACAAGAGGAGGCTCGTCAAGCTCGCGTTTGCGTTTGCATCTTGAAATACCGCTAAACACCTTTTGAAGTACATCGAGAAACACGTCCTTTGTGCCGCTCGTATCCAGCCTCTCTTCTGCGATCCTCTCGAGTCCACCTAGGCGAGCGAATGCGTTGCGAATCTTATTTTCGGCGCTAAGCAGCTCTTTGAGGATACGCCGCGAATTCCGCGCAGCTTCGCTTCCTGGCCCGGCTTTTGAGAGGAGCGAGACGGCGGTCGACAGGCTTGCACGCACCGAGACGGCGTCAAGGTCGTCTTGGCGTGCACAACATAGCTCCATCACGAGCGCCATCGAGGCACCAAGAAGGAAGAAGCTGACGAGCCAAAACTTGTGGATCACACTGTCTTGCTGCAGTGACAAGATGCGGATGATGCAGCTGGCCGAAGAAAGGCATGCCTTGCGCGCGAAACGCCACTCGTCATCGGTGAAGCCTGAAAGCTGATGGACGCGATGCAGTCGAAGGATACGATTGAGATACATGAGCTCGAGCATGACCGACTCCATGGCCTGGTCGGGCTTGTCGAAAGTGCGATCGGGCGAGTAGCGCAGACAGGCCGGGGTCGAGTCGTGTACCTCGTTGAGCTTGCTGACGAAGCGGTGAATCTGGGCACGAGAGAGTTTAGGACCTTCGTTGGAGACGTCGACAATCTCGCGGTAGATAATGACGTAGCGCATGCGCATGGTAACGGCCGACGAATGCGTGTAAACGTCTGGGGAGTGGATGGTGAGGCTATCTCTATGAATTTCAACGTTGGCAGGTAGGTTGGTACGGTTCTGCGAAGGATGGACCGAGTAGACGCCAAAGTGAGCGACTGCATGCGACCAGTCAAGCCAGGTCAAGTTCCACCAGATGCGTCGACCAAGCTCGCGACGCGCTTCGTTGCTGATGCTACCAAAAGGCTTGCGGGAGGCGCCACCGTGATCGAGACGTGCAAGACCAACGTTTTGAGCGACCTTGATAGCAGAGCCGAGAAGCGCCCACTGACCCTCGGCCTGCTCTTTGCGATTGTGCTGATACACGCCGAGCAGACAGATACAGGCGAGATGTTCGAGCTGTTGGGATTGAAGAAAGTTGGAGGACCAGAGCAGCTGTTGACTGCCGGTACAGAGGGTATCAGCTAGGCGAGAGGCTTTTTTCTTTGAGAAGCCGATCCTTGTTAGCAGCAGTGGATCGGAGAAATGGAGAGCAAGCGCCATGACGACAAAGTAGCAGCAAACGAGAGCGCTCGAGGGGAATGCAGCCAGCTGGTCTGGCTGGAGCTTGGAGATGCGCAAGAAGTCTTCGTGGCTCTCGGGAGGCAAGACGCGGGTCGTCCAGTCGACGTGGGAAAAGTAAAAATCCAGAAGAAGAGCGCTTTTGGATGGTAGAAACTGTGCGAAACGGAAAGCGATATCGGCAGAAGAATCAGCGGAACGCTGATCGAGCATCTGCTCTTCGTCTGTCTCGGGATCCTTTATTTCCATGTCGACGGCGGCGGCTGCAGCGCCGCCCAGAGGAAGGCTCTTGAGCTTGTGTTTACGTCCCATAGCAGCATCTTCAAAGAGATCCTGAATGTCTTGACCAACGGGGAGCTCTTGCGACGAGTCGACACGATCGAGGGTTGATAGAGCATCGTCCGCGGAGGCACCTGGGATCGAGGTGGATGCAAAGTGAGCGTCAGAGCGTTGGAGATGTTTGCTCATAATGTGGCGTTCCATGCGATCCATTCGTGCTTCTAAACGGTAGAGACGTTCAGCTTCCAAGCCAATGTATCGGTCCGGCATAAAAGAGGACTCTTGTGGTTCGAGTTTGAACGAGCCTGAAGAAGAGTTGGCAGGCGGCGCCATGGCAATACCCGAAGCGCTTACATCGGGTCCACGAGTGTCAGAAAAGGAGGCGCGATGCAGCAGTGGAGCGGTTTCGCGATTAGGAGAGACGGGAGCGCCTAAGGATGAGGTGGTGATGGATGCGATGGTTTGCTGCACCTGTGTGCAAGAGGAGGCATCACCGCGGATGACGCACGGCGAACAAGGATACTTTTTATCACATCGAGTTTTGCGTTTGCGACACTGGAGACAGCTGAGGTTTTTGACGCTACTGTTACTGTATGCTAGAGGGTTGGATGAATCAGGAGCAGCTTGATGGGTGAGGGCGGTAGGGGAAACGTTGGCGTCATTTGTGTGCGAGGAGGATGAGGATGACATGGTGGCGATGCAGCGATTGCAACAGTAACAGCGCTACAAGAGAAACGACGAAGCGTGGACAGGGTATCGAATTGCAATCATCCATGCAGCCAAGTGTGTCAGCATCGATGTACGAATTTCAGGGACGAGATGGTGTGAGTGGCACTGTCGACGCCAAGCTTAGACAAGCAAAGGCTCGGGGTGGTGACCGCGCGTGGGGTTGGCTGAAGAGGGGTGAGTTATATAGGCGGAGACCATGCGCGGACGAACCGACGACTGAGCCAATTCGGCTATAGTAACGTTATCTTGGAAGAGCACACGATCCCTGGATCGTGAATCGTGAATCTGTGAATGTGCTTGTGATTTTTGCGGGGAAGCCGATGACCAAGATAAGAAACGGCCAAGGCGCAGGCGGCTGGCACGCTATCGCGTCGCAGAAACGAGACCGCGTGACCCAAGCCTCGCTTCTCATCGCGCTGCGCACAGACAGCTGAGCTGCCAAAATCACAATCGTGAATCTGGACTCGCTCGAGCCATTTCGTGATTCTTGACGTTTGGCCTCACATCCGAAACCCTAACCAAAGCCAGAAAGCGGGGAGCCAGCTGAGATTCTGCGCTAAGCAGCGCGCCAATCACAATCCAATCCATTTCTAAACCATTCCTAATCCAATCCAATCGAATCGTATCGAATCCAATCCAATCGAATTCATGATTCCTTCACACAAGAGACACGCTTTGGCCTGCTTGGAGATTATCACCACAAAGCGTGCATGCATCACAGGATGCAGGCAGACATCACATGTCTTGGGTGTTCTATTCATATTCACTTCAAGCAGGGGTTAGGCTCTTGTCAGGTGGCTGCGCTCACAGCACATGGCCATGTTGCGTGTGCCGTTTGGATAAGAGCGGCAAACGAAGGCCAGAAATACGCGATAGGGTTGGTTCGCTTGGGCTTGCGCGTGTCGGACTAAGTCCGCGAACATTGTCCACGGCCACCAGACCACGCTCGCCCGTGGCACGCGCCATTTGGGAATTTGGCTCGCTCGACTGTAGTGCTGCCAGATTCCGCCTGTATTATTTTGCCTTCGACACTCAAGACTGGTGACTGGCAACTGCGCTTCTGAATGCCCCGCGGTTGGCTGTGCGGTATGTAACACTCGACAAGTTTGAGCTCGAGTGTGGCTTGTTGGATAGGATTCGTGTTCGTGTGATTGATTGACTAACTGATTGATTGATTGATTGCATACGACACTCGAGCCCGACTCGAGAGAATCGCAGTCGATGACCGAAGCGAATCGGTTGGTGGTTTGCTGCTCCCTTGCTTGCGGTTCGAATCGCTATAGGGAGCGCCGCGCCGCGTATCAGTCCGATACCACTGCTCTTGTGGTCCTGTGACTTGGCCACATTTACGCTTTGCCATGCCTGAACCCCTTTGAGATTTGCACGGCGGCACATGACCGATTGCTTCACTCGTGAATGACTGTCGCTCAGTGCCGCCTGCCTTCGGACCATGTCCGGGTCGAGAGGCCGCTGCTTTCTCTCGCCTCCTCGGTCTCTGTCGTACTTGCTCTTGCCCTTCGCACCGGCTGGACTCAGCAGGCGTTGAAGAGTGACGTCCAACATTGCCAATGCTGTTTATAAAGTCGAGCGGCCTAGCCGTTCTGTCGTCGTCCTCGCCGTCATCATCATCCTTGCCATCGTTATTGCACATCACCACAGCCTTCTGCTCATAGCATAGCTGCCATCCGCACATACATAATGTCCAACTCATCCTCATTCAAGCAGCTCAACGTCGCAGTGCTTGGAGGCGGCATCGGCGGCTTCTCGGCTGCTCTCGCCCTCCGTCGTGCAGGTCACAAGTGCACCGTATACGAGAGACGTGGCTTCGACGTAGAGGTGGGCGCTTCGATCTCTTGCGCAGCTAACGGTACCCAATGGCTTCACGACTGGAACGTCGATGTAGCTTCCGGTCGACCGGTGATCCTCATGGAGCTCACCATGCGTGACTGGCAAACCGGCGAAATCCTCAATCAATATCACCTCGATGACTACGAAAAGACATGGGGTAATGTCTACAACATGTTCCACCGTCAGGATATGCACAAGATGCTCATGGACACCGCCATCGCCAACGACGGAGCAGGCACACCCGTCCAGATTGTCATGGACCACATCGCCGAGGATGTCGACACCGAGGCTGGCGTCATCACGTTCCGCAACGGCAACAAGGTCACCGCCGACCTCATCATTGGCTCGGACGGTATCCGATCCAAGGCTCGTGTTGCGATCGGCGTTACTCCTGACGTAAAGTCGGCTCCACAGACCTGCTACCGTTGCAACGTTAGCAAGGAGGAGGTGGAGCGTCTTGGCCTCACTTGGGCCGCTGATCCCGCCATCCAATTCTGGGGCGGTTTCCCAAAGCCTGATCTCAACCAGTACTACAAGATCGTCATGAGCCCATGTGCAGGCGGTGACGTGGTCTCGTTCTACTGCTTTATGCCTACCGAGCTCACCAAGCACCAGTCGGAAGGTTTCGTCTTTGAAGAGGTGCCGCCCGAGGAGATTTTGGCCGGAGACTACTCGAAGCTCGACCCGCTCTGCGTCAAGCTCATCCAAAACTCGGTCGAACGCAAGCCGTGGCGATTGTACGTCCACCAGCCCTACTCGCACTGGTACAAGAAGCAGACGTGCATCCTCGGCGATGCTGCGCACCCCATGATGCCTCACCAGTCCCAAGGTGCTTGCCAAGCCATCGAGGATGCCGCTGCTCTCGGTATTATTTTCTCGAAAGAGTACAACTTTACCAGCAACATCGAGGCTGGTCTCAAGCTCTATCAGGACATTCGAAAGCCACGTGCGACACGCGTCCAGCAGGCGTCCACCGCTGCACTAGAGAATCTCAACGAGCGCATCGGCTTTTCATCGCTCAGCGCACCCGATGCGGCGCTGGCGGCCAAGGAGAACAAGCTGACCGTCAACGAGATGAACACCTACGACATGAAGAAGCACATCCGCGAGACTGTATACCCCAGCCAAACCGCCGTCACGAGCGAATCCAAGAGCGCTGTAAACGCGAGCGTTATGCCAGCAAGCTCAGCAGCGATTGCTGCTGATGCATAGTTCTCATTCGTCTTTGGATGTCGTTTAAAGAGTCCCCAGCTGCATCTATTTCTCTGGTTTCCACTGCAATCGCAACCGTGAATGAAACGATATCAACAAGTCGGCATCGTGATCATCGCTTTGTCTGAGCTGCACTTGGTCTGAATACAGTCCCGACCTCATCTCAGCAACGTGAACCAATCACACGCCGGTAATTCGTGATTGTGCGCAGCTTGATGACAGTTCAGGATCTCGTGCGAACTTGAACCAGCCAAGCGGCATCCGTAATTTTGTCAGAAAGCGGAAGCGAAATGAGTCAAGTAACACTGACACTAGCCTCCTGCTGGCTTGAACGCAATCATGAATTGGTCGAGACAGGGACCAGTGGATAAGCACTAGACTGGATCCAACTAAAAGTCACGGTAAACGGTGCTACTACGCTTGCAGCTGCTGTGCCTGGGCTTGGACAGTTGAATGCGACCAGTGCGACCAGTTGGGGCCATTGGAATTTCAACTGCAACGTAAAACACGAAACGCTTCGAGCGAGCGCATCTGCGGAAGACGCCATGCCGATTCATGATTCTGCCTCACTGAAGTTAGCTCCAAGATAAAGAGCAAGACTGATTGTTCTTTGTCGACATTTGGCATCCACATCGGTCAATTACTGCATGTCCCACTCGATACTCTCCGTACGCTTCAGTACAGTACAGAACTGAATCTAACCCTCTTACTTTGGTGGTCTCGAGTTGCGCCGTGAATCACGAATCGTATAAATGGCCGACCACTGTGGACGCGGACGATGGCGTAAGGCGAAAATTTTGCGATAAGACGTGCTTCTCGAAGCTTGACGCTTGCATGTTGGTGGCTTAAATTTTTTTCAGCTTCTTGTTCGACAGCCGAGTGGAACGTGGAAGTGCAGTGCAGTACGCAGCTGTCACGCCATCACGATTGCAGATCGTTCCATCCACATCAAATCAGCGCTCGATCCAGGACGCTTCCATCGGCGACTCTTGGACTCCCAAGCGTCCTCTATGAAGCATGCGCGCATTGCTAAGCGAACAAAGTTCTCGGCATGGCACCTTCCGCGTGCTTTGCTTTACTTTGCTTTGCTTGCCTAGCCTAGCCTTTGCTTTGCCTTGCTTTGCTTCGTTCGACTGGCTTGCGCTGTTTCCGCCGCGGTCATCGCCGCCCGAACGGACGGTGCTAGGGGCGCTCGATTCCGTCGGTCCGCCGTCGGCCAATCTTTGTGCTTGTCTGAGCGCACAACACGACGCGTGTGATTGGGTTGTGTGTTTCCGAGATGAGGTGCGCTTCGGTTTGGATGTCGAAATGGTGTGATGGTGGCACCAACCAACCAAGCACATTGACCTACTTCATGAACGGTCTCCGTCTTCTTCCAGCGACAGAGTCCCAAGGGGCCGCCAAAACTGAACAGATGCGCTCCAATAGCGCCATTACTTCAATGGTTCCTGCACTAGGCTAGAACCACTTGTCGCTAGCGTGCATGGATGCCTTTACGACGATTGCAGATGTGAGATAACAGTCGACATATAAGAAGGTGGAAGCAGCTAGCAACATTTGACAACTCCATTTGACAACTCGAAACCACCCGTCATCGTCGCTCTATTGTACGAGCTCACCTTGTTGCTGCTCTTGCCGTCATGTCTACAGCTGCGCCGTCGCCGTCCGATGTGCGCGCCGAGCCTCGTGCCAGCATCGACGAGCTGACCCAACTGCCCATCCTAGACGAGATCGATGCCAAGACCGACGCACTGCGCTCGGAAAAAGCGTCTTCGTCCCCATCGCTCGACGACTCGGAAAAGGTTGAGATCTCCAACTCAAAATACGTCAATCAGGAATCAGCTGAGGAGCATGTGCGCTCCCAAAAAGACTCGGAACCCGTGATCCGCAACGGTCGCGATGTATCCGATGTGCTAATCAGCGATCGCGACGACGGCGATGCGTGCTTTACGTTTCGCTCCATCACTCTGGGCCTGGTGGGAGCTGCATTCCAGTCTGTGCTGACACAGATCTACCGATTCAAGCCGACCGAGGTCTCGATCAACGGAACCTTTCTCGCCATCATCATCTACATTTTGGGTACCGCATGGGCGCGGTTTCTGCCGACGCGCAAGCTGCTGGTCACAAAACTCGGAGAGGATCGACTGCCGGCGTGGCTGCTGACCACAGTGCACTTTATCAACCCGGGGAGCTTCGGCTTGAAGGAACACGCGATTGCCTCGATCACCGCGTCGTCTGCGTCCAACGGCGCGCATTCGAGCGACGTCTTTGGAACCCAGAAGCTCTTCTACCCAGATATCCCGGTCACCACTACCACGGCGGTCTTGTCGGTGCTGTCGATCGGACTGTTCGGATATGGCCTGGCGGGCATCTTCCGACCGATCATTGTCTACCCGGCCGAAATGGTGTATTGGGGAACGCTGCCGCTCGTAGACCTGTTCCAGGCGTTCCACTGGGACAAGAGTTTCAGCACAAAACGTGTCAAGATGTTCTGGTACAGCTTTGCCGGTATGGGCCTGTACGAGATCCTGCCGGCGTACATCTTCCCGACGCTCAACTCGTTCAGCATTCCTTGCCTTGCCAGTCGACACGCTACGGGCAGCCTGGCGCAGACGCTCACCAACGTGTTTGGCGGTGCACAGAGCAACGAAGGTATGGGTCTGCTCAGTCTCAGTCTCGACTGGCAGTACATCACGTCGTCCCAACTCTCGCTACCGCTCATCCAGCAGGCCAACAGCTGGATCGGATACGCCATCTGCTACATCGCCATGGCGGCGATTTACTATGGCAATGTGTGGAGCGCCAAGAGTTTCCCATTCATGTCAACCAGCATCTTTGCCGACAACGGCAAACGGTACAACCAGAGTGCCGTGTTCGTGGGTGGAATTTTGGACAAGTCCAAGTTGGAGGAGGTTGGGTATCCCAATGTGACGGGAACGTATGCGTGGGGGATGCTGATGAGGAACGCAGCCATCGGAGCGTTGGTGACACACGTTGTTCTGTTCTGGGGGAAAGACGTAATCAAGAGCCTCGGTCAGGCGAGGGACAAGACTCAACCCGATCGACACTACCAGGCGATGCGAAAGTACAAGGAAGCGCCTCACTGGTGGTATTTGTTGTTGCTGGCGATTTCGTTTGTGTTCGGGCTGGTGGTGGTGTTGACGCAGCAGACGACGCTGACATGGTACTCGTACGTGGTCTCGCTGGCGTTGGGCACTATAGTCGCTCCGTTTTCCGGCGTACTGTATGCACTGCTCGGTAACGGAATCAGCACCAATAACTTGACCAAGATGATCGGCGGCGTCGTGTCGCCGGGCCGACCGTTGGCCAACTTGTACTTTTACGCGTGGTCACACAGCACGATTGCGCAGGTGATCAACCTGTCCAACGACCTCAAGATGGGACAGTACCTCAAGATTCCTCCGCGCGCCATGTTCGTCACCCAGGTAATCGGAACGGTGTTTGGTGCGTTTCTCAACTACGCGATCGCGTCGACCATCATTTCGTCCAAGTTTGAGCTCCTCCATACGAATACGGGCAGCTACGTGTGGTCGGGAGCGTACTATCAGTCGCTCAACATCAGCGCTGTGACGTGGAGCATGGCCAAGTTCATGTACGGTCCCGGCACGCCCTACTTTATCATTCCCATGGCGGTGCTCATCGGCATTGGCGCGGTGGTGGTGCACTGGGTGTTTACGCGCTTTGTTCCACGCATCGGCCAAGTGAAAACGAGCTCTCTGGTCCTGCCCACCGTATTCCTCTACTCGGCTTGGATGACGTCGGGGCAGAACTGCGTGATCCTTAGCACGATCCTCGTCGGCTTGATCTCGCAAGCTTGGATCCGAACGCGCTACCCGCGCTGGTTCAAGGAGTACAACTACATTGTCGGTGCCGGTTGGGACGGCGGCAGTCTGCTCGTCATCTTTGTCCTCAGCTTCGCCGTGTTCGGCGCAGCGGGCAAGGAGAGGCCTTTCCCCACGGTGCGTATCGCGTGTTTCCAATCCCGATTTTCTTCCAGTGAACACTGATCAACTGACAATCGTGCATCATATTGTTTCTCTTGTCTCGTAACAGTGGGCGGGCAATCCGGATGGCTTCCCGGACTACTGCCCGAATCCTTCTTCCTAGACTTGACGCTTCCGTGTTTCTCATCAGTACCAACTCACGACTGTTGGCTGGAATGCGCCACACGACAACGCAATGACCAAACATGCATTAAGTTTCATACACGATGCCTAGTTGCGTTTGTTCACAACGTAGGGTTGCACAGTGAGCGTGGATGGTGAGCATTCAGACGAGGCTCTTGGGCGGCGGCAGGACAGGCTGACCCTCGGCGGTGACGTAGGCGGCCGAGAGACCGCCGTCGACCAAAAGATCGTGTCCCAGCACATACGACGATTCGTCGGTGGCGACTGTGCATCGAATGCGCAACAGAGTTCGGAGCGAGTCGAGCTTGTCAGTTGCATTGTCAACGTAGACAAGATGCGAATGGGGTGGGATCAACTTACGGAAAAGAACAGCCTTGGCCTGTTCCACAGCCTCTCCGAAGCGGCCTAGTGGCAGATGGGTGAGGCGGCGATTGAGTTTTTCGGGGGTGTTGAGGAAATCCATGAGCAGCGGCGTCTGAAGCGGACCGGGGCAGAGCGAGTTAACACGGATGCCCTCGCGAGCGTGCACCATGGCGAGTTCGCGCGTCATAGCAAGCACCGCACCCTTGGATGCCGTGTATGCAATCTGCGGCGTAGCCGCTCCCCGAAGCGCGACAAATGACGCCGTGTTGATGATCGAGCCTCCGACGTGAAGCTTCTTGGCCTCGTCCGTCGCATTGTTGCGCATGGCGAGGATGGCGTGCTTGCAACCATACCAGACACCTTTCACGTTGATAGCCTGTGTGAGGTCCCAGATTTTCTCGTCAGTGTTGAGGGCATTGTCGTCGGCAGGGTGCATGATTCCGGCGTTGTTGAACTAGGAAAGCGCCAGAGCAAAGCAAAAGAACGCGTCAGTGAGCTTGCAACCCCCGCGTAAAAAAGGCGTCGTAGACCACCTACCATGACGTCCAGACGACCGAACTCGTCGACGGCGCGCTTGACGATCGCTGCCACCTCGTCCTCCTTGCTAACATCGCACTTGACAGCAATCGCCTTGACGGGCAGCTCGGCGTTGCTGAAACGCTCGTTGACAATGTCGGCGGTCTGCTGGCATGCTTCCAGATTGATGTCGGCCAAGATGAGGTTTGCACCTTCCGAGGCGAAGAGGATAGCGCATTCACGCCCGATACCGCTAAACATGCACGACAAACACGACCAGGTGAAAAACAAAACATCAGCGACGCTCGTAGGGTATGTCGATGAGGTGAAGCATGAATGCGATCACTTACGAACCGCCGCCGGTGATGACAGCCACCTATGCACCAGAAGAAAGCGGACAATGTTTTCAGCGACGCGGCTTGCTCTGAGATGTGATCAGCGCGGGTCACTTACGCGATGAGGAAGACGAAGACCAGGCATTCTGGGTACCGAACTGAATTGATGGTGACGGTGGTGTTGAAGCAAGTTGTGTTCGAGCTGATTCACGATAAACCAGACGTCAGTCGTGAGTGCGAGTCTCGACAGTCCGATTCGTGAGTGCGGGCCCGTGCAGAATCCAGAATTCCACACGCGGTTTTTAGTTCGTGAAGAACCAATCCGTGATTCACGTCGAAACAAAATGGCACTCGTGGTTCTTCGTGCTTATCTTGCCCGTCAGCCAAAAGTCACCGAGTGTTACTTACTCACACACACACACACACGCTGCTCGCTTGCAGCTCTCTCTGCCGCGGTTGATCTTTCTCAATAATCCTCAATCGTGAATCTCGGCCAAATGGCCGGCATGTCTTACTGACTTAACTAGCGGCGCGTTTCGCGAATCGCAATCGCAGCCGCATACATTCACGAACTACGTCTTTCACGCTCAGCCGAATCCAGGATATAGAGTAACTCGAGCAAACACTCAGCGATTGCATTCGTCATGCTCACACATGCGCCTGTGCAAGGCTGTGCAATGCGATTCGCGAGCGGAGGCCGGAACGAGATGGTTTGATGGCGATGCATTCCACTTGCAAGACATACAGGATTTGACCCAACTTGTGACAAAGGACTACGGCTTGCGCAATCGCATGTGGATCGACTTGGGCTGGGTGAGCTGGTCGAAACCCAAGGTGCTCAGGCTGACGCCACGACCGCTGTCCTTGACACCAGTCCAGGGCAGGGCGGGGTCGAGCACATCGGCACGATTCAGATAGACGGTGCCCGTCTCGAGCTCAGTAGCCAACATGTCAAATGCCGCTGCCGAGTCAGCGTTCTCAATGTCGGTCCAGATGGAAGCGGTGAGGCCGTAGTGCGAATCGTTCATCAGCCTGAGCGCTTCGTCGTCGGATTCGACTTTTTGAATTCCGATGGCGGGTCCGAAGGTCTCTTCGGTCATAATGTCCATCGAGTGGTCAACGTTGACCAGCACTGTGGGTGCTACCAGCGCAGTGCCCGCTTTGGCCTCGGTAAAAAGATGGTCAGGAATCAAGTTCTTGGCTCCCTTGCTGAGCGCATCGTCGATCTGCTGGCGGATGCGCTGCGCGGATGCGAGACTGACCACCGGTCCGAGCGAAGTGCTCGTCTCGCTAGGGTCGCCCAGCTTGTAGCCCTTTGCGAGCGTGACAAAGTGCTCGACAAACTGGTCAAACACGGCTTGGTGCACATAGATGCGCTCTACCGAACAACACGACTGGCCCGAGTTGAACATGGCACCATCCACCAGCTCTTCTGCTGCCCACTTGATGTCGGCATCAGCACGAACGTAGGCTGGGTCTTTGCCACCGAGTTCCAGACCGACGCCTTTGAATCCGGGACCGTCGGCAGCTGCCTTGGCGAGCGCTTTACCACCGGCAACCGAGCCAGTGAAGATGAGGAAGCCGATGCGTGCGTCTGCGGCGAGTTTTGCAGTAGTTTCAACGTCGAGGTGCGCGATCTGCAGCAAGCCATCGGGCAAGCCAGCTGCTTTCAGGGTGCGTTGGAAGCTTTCAGCGGTGAGCGGCGTCTGCGGCGATGGCTTGAGCACCACAGCGTTTCCGGCGAGCAAAGCAGTGATCAGACCGTTGACGGTGGTCAGGTAGGGGTAATTCCAGGGGGTAACGATGGCGACTACACCGAAAGCGTCTCGTCGAATTGCCAGCTTGAGGTTGGGCGTCTCGGTCTCGGTTTGAGGCTTGTCGGCGAGGCAGTCGTTTGCCACCTTGCACAGGTATCGGCATCGCTGAAGTGCGCCCTTGATCTCGCCTGCACACTGCGCAACAGGTCGGCCCATCTGAGCCGAGAGCTCTTTGCCCAGCTCCTGCTTTTGTTCGTCGAGAATATGCATCCATCTGGTGATGATCGCCACACGCTCGTCGACCGGTACCTTGGCCCATGACTTCTGAGCCGCCGCCGCTGCGTCGATGGCCTGGCCAAGCTGCGCTTCGGTGAGGAGCTGCTTTTCGCAGACGACACTCTGATCGTACGGAGAGATGGTGGTTTGAATCGACGACATTTTGGTGATGGTGGTGGTGGACGAACAATGATGCGTCTGACAACAGACGCAATCAACTTTCTCTCTCAGTCCGTCGTCGTCAGTGACGAGTCTGCCGTGTTGGAAAACCGCGCAGGGATTATTTATTCACGATTAAATCACGAATCGTGAATGTCAGAGTGGAGGAGCAGAATTCACAGAATTCACCGAATTCACGATTCCAGCCGGCAACCACGAATGTGCGAAAATCACGAACCGGGAATCGTGAATGTGCTGGAGATCAAAGTGGAAAGCGGCGTGTGACTTCGGACCGTGCGCAGACGTGGGACCACGGACAGATTCGGTGAGTGTGACGGCGCCAAAAGCGTGAAGATAACAAACACGGTCAGTTGTGCCGCGGCAAGTTTCACCATTCGCGATTCGCGAATGGCGATTCGCGTTGTTGGGTCGCAATAGTTGTGAGTCACGCGGGGTTTAGCCAGGCTGTGCGACGCACGGACCGACGCACGCTTATCAGCTTTTTCAACAGCCAGCCACCAGGATGAATGGAGCTCGGTCTTGGACCACCGCCATCACGATTGCGACCGCTTGCTTGTTGCAGTTTGAACGCCATGTCCCAAACCAAAATCAAGTACAGCGATCTGGAAGAGCTGCTGAAGAATGACAACAAAGTCAAGGTAGCCGGCGTGGACGTCGACGGCATCGTGCGGGGCAAGTACGTTTCCAAGAAAAAGTTTCTCTCTGCGGCCAAACCGGACTCGGACTTTGGCTTCTGCTCGGTCATCTTTGGTTGGGATATGCACGATCAGGTGTACCCCACCGAGCTGCTCGTCTCGAACAAGGCCAACGGATACCGCGATCTATCGGCCAAGATCGACTTGGACACGTACCGTCGTATTCCATGGGAGGACAATTTGCCGTTCTTCCTGATTCGCTACTTCAACGCGGATGGCAGCGCGCTTGCGGTTTGTCCGAGGAACTTGCTTCGTTCGGTGACGAGCAAAGTGGAGGCTCAACTCGGATTGCTCTGCATGGCGGGCGCCGAGTTTGAGTACTTCCAGTTTGCCGAAACCGCGCAGACGCTCGACGACAAGCGATTTGTCAAGCTCAATGCGTTGACGCCGGGCAATCACGGCTATTCGATGCTGCGAACTTCGCTGAACAAGGACTACTTTCTGCAGCTCTTTGACGCTGCCGAAGCGTTTGGGATCGACGTCGAGGGTCATCACACCGAGACGGGGCCGGGCGTATACGAGACGGCGCTCGCGTATACCGAGGTGACGCGCATGGCGGATATGGCGGTGCTGTACAAGCTGCTTGCGAAATCGATCGGCATGCAGCACGGCATCACGCCTACATTTATGGCTAAGCCGTGGGCGAATTTGGCGGGATGTTCCGGTCACATCCACGTCTCGCTTCGCGATGCGTCGACGGGCAAGAACGTGTTTGGCCTGAGTGCCGAACAGATCGCGGCTGGAGGACGTGCCGATGCCGAGTACGACGATGTCAAGTACCTTTCCGAAATCGGAGAGCAATTTCTGGCGGGCCTGATGACGGGTTTGCCAGACATCATGCCACTGTTGTGCCCGACGATCAACTCGTACAAGCGGCTCACCACGGGCGAGGCGTACTGGGCGCCCAACATCTGTTCGTACGGCTATGATTCACGGCTTGCGTCGGTGCGCATCCTTGGTCCGCCCGACGTGCCAGACTACGGTACACGCTTCGAGGTGCGCGTTCCCGGCGCCGATCTGAACGCGCCGTACGCGTTTGCGGCCGTGTTTGCTTTGGGGCTGTACGGTATTCAGAACAAGCTGAAACTGCCGTTTGCGCCCATGGACGCGAGTCGGAGCGTCAAGGAGCAGAAGCTCGTCTACCTGCCCACCTCGCTCGAAGCAGCAACGCATCGGTTCATGCATGCGCACAGCCTCGCCAGGAAGGTGCTCGGCGATACGCTTGTCGATCACTTTGGCGGCACACGTCTGCACGAAGTTAGCTTGTTCAACCAGACCGTGACCAACTGGGAGATGGAGAGGTACATGGAGTTGATCTGATCTGGCTTGGTGCGAAATCATAAAGGGAGCACGTATCACATCGGGAGACGTGAGTGTGCGAAGCGAGACGGCACAAGCCGCATCGTGAGACACTGTGACTGCCACATCGACACGGACACGACGACTCACGACTGTCAGCACGGCGGGATCAGTAAGGCATGCGTCGGTCAATGTGGCGCGAGTCGCGTGCACGAGGTAGCATTGATGATGAAGAGGCACACGGAATTGATCTAACGTTAACATGACCTGGTGCGATGTACGCGACGTTGCGTCGTGCGATCAAGAGAGGAATACAGAAAGCGGACGCAACGTGCTCATGTGCTACTCTAATTGGCAGCGGCGATGTAGAGCCTGCCCTCGTACGGCGCCAAGCAACCCTTTTGACCGTGCTGGGTTGTCTGAAGCACTACGTCAGCGTTCGGGCCCAACTCGGATGGCAGATCGTAGTGCTGCAGCTCGTTGGAAAAGTTGAGCACGACAAACGCGGATTCGCCACTGTCGGCAATCTTGACAAACTTGAACACCTTTTCGTCTAGCTCATCGATCAGCCGGAATTCACCACGAGCGAGCAGGCTTGCATACTGCTTGCGAACGCCGATGGCGGTGCGGTAAAAGTTGAGCACCGAGTGCGCGTCTTGCTGCTGAGATTCAATGTTGATCGTCGTGTAATTGTCGTTGGTTCGCATCCACGGTTTCGTAGTGGGCGTCTTGGAGAAGCCGCCGTTGGGCGCCGAGGACCACTGAACGGGCGTGCGCGCATTGTCGCGACCGAGAGCGTTGACACCTTGCAACGCCTTGGCCATTGCGTTTGCATCGTTATTGGTGCGCTTCTTGACGGCGGCCAAGTAGTTGATGCTGTTCACATCGAGGTACTCTTCCGCCGGCCACGATTTGGGGATGTTGGTCATGCCGATCTCCTGTCCCTGGTAGATGTAGACGGTACCGGTGAGCGCCATGTTCATGAGCGCCAACAGTTTGGCCGAATCGGCAACCTGCTCGGGACGATCCGAGGCGAAGCGAGAGACGGAACGAGCCTGGTCGTGGTTCTCGATAAAGACGGTGGTCCAGGCATCGTTACCTTGGGTGAATCGCTGCCACTTTTCGACAACGCGCTTCATCTGTGGTAAGTTGAAACCGTCAAAGGACATCATGTCGATTGGGTTGCGACCGAGGTCGACCAAGTCGAATTGGAAGACCTCGCTCAACTCGTTTTCGGCAGCCGAGACGTAGCGGACGACGTCGGCCGTGTTGGGTGTGTTGGGGAGCTCGCCTACTGTCATGGCATCGTAGCGCTCCAGGATCTCGCCCATCTCCTTGAGGTAGGTGTGCATCATGGGACCGTTGCAGTAGAGTTGACCGGCAGGCTGTGTATCGGCGCCGGGATCAATGACGGGAGCATCGGGAAAGTCCATGGGCTTTGAGTACATGTTGACTGTGTCGACGCGAAAGCCGTTGATGCCCTTGTCGAGCCAGAAGAGCATGGCGCTCTTGTAGATGTTGCGGCGACATTCGTCGTTGGTCCAGTTGAGGTCGGGTTGCTCGGGGCAGAAGAGGTGGAGGTAGTACTCTTGTGTAGCCTCGTCCCAGGACCAGGCGGGCTGGTTAAAGTTGGAACGCCCAGTTGTTGGGCGGCTGACGGTTACCGTGGCGT
>NC_026497.1:500074-523884 GCF_000328475.2 Mycosarcoma maydis
GGCTGACGGTTACCGTGGGCGTCGTACTTGGGCGGACGCCAGATGTACCAATCGCGTTTGTCGTTTGTCTTCGAGGAGCGCGACTCCTTGAACCAAGCGTGCTGGTCCGAGGTGTGGTTGATGACGAGATCGAGGATGAGCTTGATGCCGCGCTCATGACACTGGTGGATGAGTTGGTCCATGTCGGCTACGGTTCCGTAGGGAGGGTAGACGGATTCGTAGTCGGAAATGTCGTAGCCCATGTCGACCTGGGGAGAATCGTACATGGGAGAGAGCCAGATGGTGTTGACACCGAGAGACTTGATGTAGTCGAGGCTCATGATGATGCCCTGGATATCGCCCATACCGTCGTCGTTGCTGTCACGGAACGAAGCGGGCCAGATCTGATAGATGATGGCATCACGAAACCAAAAAGTTCGCGAGCTCGAGCCGATCATCGAGTCGTTCGAAGGCATCTTGCAGAAGCAGAAGCGCCAAAGACCAAGCAAACGAAAAGAAAAGAGAGATGAAAAAGTGTAGCGTCTACCGGAGCAGGGGATGCAACGTCACAGATGGTGGTCGAGGATAGAGAGGCAAACAGGTTTAAATGAGCAAACAGGTTTAAATGAGGCAATGTAGTTCTGATCTTGTTGGCCGGGGTGCGCGCTCCGAGATTTGACGCCAAAGATCCTCCGAGCAGACACGACTCAGGCGGCAGCGCAAGGCAGCAAGGCAGCAAGGCAGCTAGGCAGCTAGGCAGCTAGGCAGCTCAAGGGGCAGCGCAACGGTGCGGCGACTCTTGATAATATTCACGATTGTCTGTTTCTGTTTCGTGGAGAAGAAAAGCGGGGGCGATTATTGCCGAGACTCGGCACAAAGTGGAGCGCTGTGGGGGCGTACGAGATGCGATACGAGACAAAGACAGAGTCAGCGAGACAGAGCGAGAGATCTGCCGATGCGCGTAGCTTGGCGGTGAACCCTGACGAGTCACGAATGTGGAACGTGGAGAGCGCTGACGGACTGTATGTATTTCGCCGAAGTCGACAAGAGAGAGAGCCAAGCCGTAGCCGTAGCCGTGGAGGTAGCAGTAGCCGTAGCAGTAGCAGTAGCAGTAGCAGTAGCAGTAGCAGTAGCAGTAGCAGTACTTGGCTGCTCAATGTTGCCGCTCCATGCTTCGTGCTTGCGACTCGAGACGGAGAATCTTTTCGCGGGGAAAGATGGGGTAACGAGGGTACGATCTGACATGGGTTGAATTTGAGCGGCTTGAGATGCCATGTTGAAAAGCGAGTCACCAAGAGTTGACCGTTGCGAGTAATCACGAATAGAGTCAGTACAGTGTCAGCCAATCGTGACTTGTCAGCAGCAATAGCCCAACATGCAAGGACTACCGAGCACAGCCCGAATCCAAGACGACGGACGAATGAGAATCGAGAATGCGATGGAGCCAAAGCGAGGCTGCACCGAGACTTGGCCATTCGTGATTCATTTAAATCGAGGATTTTGAACTGTGATTCGTGATTCGTGATTTGTGAGTGGCGCTGTACGTGCCAAAAATTATGGGACCGTGTTAAGTTTGCGTGGTCTGCCATTCCGCCGAAGATCTTCCGTAGAGTCAAGAAAGAGGTAGAACCGCGAACAAGCGGCGCAGAGCGCAGCTGAGCTGAGGCTGCCAGTCTGGCCGAAGATGTACCGCCTCGGCAACGTCAGGCAGTCACGAATGACGCTGACCAGTTCCGAGGCTGGAGGGTTGCGCATGCCAAGACTGTGCGCAAAAGCGCGAGGCGCGATCAAGGCAACATCAACAGTCGCGAGTGAGTGCATGCAGACTCGCTGCAGGGTCCATGTCCCGCGTCCATCCACGAGAGCTTGGCTCATCGCTCGCTCCGTCGCTTGATTCATGGCTTGAGCGCTTGACCCGTCGGCTTGGCGTTGGCTTGCAGACAAAGCGCATCAGCACTCAGCTGCGATTCTGTTTCCATTTGAGTCGTGAGCTGGATGTTGTATGTCTGGGGTAAACCTCGTGACTCGAATTCATCAAGTTGGCCAACGTTGACCCGCTCATTTACTGTGCTGTACGATTCGATTCGATTTGTGGATTGGATGCAGTTTGGCTTTCTCTTTTGTCGGTTGTTTGATGCGCCCCCCTCACTCATCCACTCTGCTCAGCTCTGGTATGAATCCGAGTTCGGCCAACGCTAGACTGAGGACGGCAGAGCAGAGGACAGAGCCTTAGGGTCAAGCAGACAGTCGTCAGTGCGCTGTGCAGCGTTGCGCCACATGGTTGAGATCTGTGTCTCGTCGCCGTGTTGAAAATGCAAGCTTGACTAGTTATTAATAAGCATGAACCGATATCGCAGTTAGAAATTCGGAATTGGCGAGTGGAATCCGACCGAGCTCTCTCCGGAGGCCATCCAGTAGCATTCGTGATTTACGGTTGACGCTTGTTTTTGGCGTGTCAAAGGAGCAGCCTCGGGCGATCTTGCGAGAAGGGTTCCCGTGGTTTCCCGTTTCCCGTTTTGCGTTTTGCGTTTTGCGTTTTGGTTTCGGCATGACTTTGCGTGTTGTTGTGCTGGTTCGCGTGGTTCGCGCGGTCACGAGTGAGACTGCTCTGCCGCGCTCGCACGGCGCGATGAGATTCGTGATTCGTGAAGCGTAATGCTGTGGCACTTGCGTTGCCTCGTGACATCCCCGCAATCGCTTCTCTGTATGCGCACACTCTCTGTCGGCGTCACGAAGCAACTCACAAAAAGTCGCATGACCGAGTCAAGACCTTGACTCGCTCAACGCCGCTCTCCCGATTCAGCGCTCAACCCCGCACACGTTTGGCCCCATCCATGTCCTGTCCCCATGTCCCCATGTCCCCATGTCCCCATGTCCCCATGTCCCCATGCCCCCATGCCCCGTATTTGGCAAACTTTCTTTCTCCAACACTCACCGCTCACAGTTGAACAGTCGACAACGGTCGGTCCAAGCCGCTGCTGCTTCTCGTCGCACTCGAGATTCGGTCTCATGCCACGCGCTCGACTCACCCCGCATTGCCATGCATCATAGCCCCGTACGAGCAGCATAGCGTCGTACCAGCATCCTGTTGACCTATATTATCAGCGCATCTTGGACGCAAAATAGTCTCGATTCATCACTCATCCTTCCCCATCACACCTTGCCCTCCCTCTTCCACCGCCACTGCCTCTTTCCTCCACCTATCCACGCTCTGCCTATCTAGTCCCACCATGGGTCTTATTCAAGGTCAACAGGTCGCACGCATCGACTCCAAGGCAGCTGCGGCCATCGCCTCAAACGTCGAGGATTACGATGCGCTCGTTCACGATGCTGCCGAGGCTACGCGCTCGCAGGAGCAGATGAGCCTCCGCAAGGCGCTCAAGACCTACCCGAACGCCATCTTTTTCTCGGTCATCCTTTCGCTGGCCGTCGTCATGGAGGGTTACGATACGCTGCTGATCGGCAACTTTTTCGCCATGCCCGCATTTGCCAAAAAGTACGGCGTATGCGACGCCACAGGCAAGTGCGAGATCCCGGCTCCCTGGCAGTCGGGCCTCACAAACGGTTCGCAGGTGGGCTCCATCATTGGTCTGCAGCTCACCGGTATCGCATCGGAACGCTTCGGTTACCGCAAGACCATCCTGGCTGCACTGGTCGCCATGACGGCGTTTATCTTTATCCCGTTCTTTGCTCCTAACCTCACCGTGCTGCTCGTCGGTCAGATCCTCCAGGGTCTTCCCTGGGGTGTCTTCCAGACGCTCACCACCTCGTACGCCGCCGAAGTGACGCCGGTTGCTCTTCGTCCCTTCCTCACCACCTGGGTCAACGGATGCTGGGTCGTCGGTCAACTCATCGCCTCGGGTGTTCTGCGCGCCACGGTTAACCGCACCGATCACTGGGCCTACAAGATCCCTTATGCGATTCAGTGGGTTTGGCCGGTGCCCATCTTTATCGGCTGCTGCTTTGCGCCCGAGTCGCCCTGGTGGCTGGTGCGTCAGAACCGTCTCGAAGATGCCAAGCACTCGCTCCGTCGACTCGCTGCCAACGACCGCGAGTTCTCCGAGCACGATGCTGACCAGACCGTTCAGATGATGATCCACACCAACGAGCTCGAAAAGGCAGCTGCCGAGGGCGGAAGCTACTGGGACTGCCTCAAGCGCACCGATCGTCGACGTACCGAGATTGCCTGCGTCGTCTGGCTGATTCAGGTGTTCTGCGGTGGTCCATTGATGGGTCTCTCTTCCTACTTCTACACAAAGGCGGGTCTCCCCACCGATCAGGCATTCAACTTGACCATCGGCCAGTTCTCCATGGGTCTCGTCGGCACGCTCAGCTCTTGGTTCCTGCTTCGAAAGATTGGTCGTCGTACGCTCTACCTGTACGGTCAGCTGGTGCTGTTTGTGCTCATGATCACGATTGGCGGTCTCGCTTTCAAGTCGGACAACACGGGCGTCTCTTGGGCGATCGGTTCCATGCTGCTCATCTTTACCTTTATCTACGACTTGACTGTCGGTCCCGTTTGCTACTGCTTGGTTGCCGAGATCTCGTCGACGCGTCTGCGTGCAAAGACGATTGTACTGGCACGTAACGCATACAACATTGGCGGTATCATTGCCAACATCCTTTCGCCCCGCATGCTCAACTCGACCGAGTGGAACTGGGGTGCCAAGGCGGGCTTCTTCTGGGCAGGCACTGGCTTCCTCTGCATCGTATGGACCTTCTTCCGTCTCCCCGAGACCAAGGACCGATCCTACGGTACACTCGACATTCTCTTTGAACAAAAGGTCTCGGCACGCAAGTTTGCCTCGACCGAGGTCGACATGTTTGCCTCGCACACCCAGGCCGCCGTCGCCGCGCAGACCGGCTCGATCGACGAAAAGGCCAGCTCGACCGACAAGGTCGACAACGTCGTCGCCAACACCTCGGGCCTCGGCTACAAGTACGAAGCCTAAGCATCCGCCTCGATTCGGCCATCATACCACATCTCGACTCCTCGTTTCTCCTGGTCCTTTTGCCATCCGCTTAGCTTTGCTCCTTTTTGGTTCACCTTGACGCTATGCTTTCTTTCGGCTTGTCTGCATGTACAAGTACTTTCCCTCAGATACTTTGAAACGGGTCTTATTCTTGGCTGATCCATGTCCCAGTCTGTGCACCCGTCCCATCTTGCCATTGCGCTCTCGCCCGCTCGTCCTGTCTTGAGTCACCAACACTCACGCTGTGCTCTACACTGCGAGCAGAGAAAGCCACGTTGAAATTCACATGCATTTCTTCCGCCGCTCACGGAGCGCGCACACAGTTGACATTCGTGATGGGTGATTACAACGTGCATGTCGCGCGTACGATTGCATATCCAAGTCTCGTGAGTGGAGCATCACATGTGCGCCCTACCCGCCACGGTACGCACAAGCGCAGCAGCTCCATCTGCCACCAAGCCAGCGCCGCTCGCGATGCTCGAGCTCGGCGGCGTTACCACTATCGTCCGCACCTTCTCGTCCCGCGCGTTACACCGATTCAGCATCCAAGCTCGACGTATCGCCTTGATGACGTGCGCCGAGCCGCCACAGGTGTCCTCGGTTGACAACCGCCATCCTTGCGCCACCGGAACCAAGCGACGGTCATGCTTCACCGAACCACGCACAGCTTCCTCACTGCTCATCGTCGGCAGCTGCAACCGCACCGCCGAGTCCACTCCAACAGCCTGTGATCCAAGCCGCCGATCAGCCAGAAACGCTCGCATTCCGAGACCGACGCATTGCGGCTCGTGTACAGCGCCTGGTGCATGTCGCCCATCAGTCGACACAGCAACAACAGCCAGCCGAGATAATATTGATCGAGCAACTGCTCCCACATAGCCTCGGCTGTTGGCTGACCACTCGTCCCCCGGCTAATGCATCGTGTCGCCCAAAAAGCCGAGCCAATCGCGGAGCCGACAGCGTCACGCTCGTTGACCATGCTGGAGCCTTCCCAAGTCGATCCCAACCATTCCGAATCCGTTCCGTTCACGGCGACGTTGCTGCGGCCAGATGTGGACGCATCTATTCATGGTCCGCAATGCGATCCAACGTCTTCGTGTGGCCATGATCGGTGATCGCACCATCGTTGTGAGCGGTGGATGCTGGTAATCGGGCGCTAGAGCGCTTCGTCGACGCGGGCTGCTGGATGCGAGGCTTTGCTGTGACTTGATTGCAATCCTGCGTTCCAGCAGCGTTGGCTCGGTGCAGGATCGATAGCCGGTACTGCTGGTGCTGCCGCGATCGGTTCTTGCGCCGCTGGCGCGCCACGAGTGCGAGCAGCACCGGCTGTGCTCTTGGCTCCTGTGCGGTTGACGCTGCGCCAGCGTGGCTTGCGTGAACAGGTGATGCACACCGCCCCAGCTTGGGCGCATTGGCGCACGCGCATACTCGCTCATCGCATCGCCTCTTTCGAGCTCGGCATGCGTGTCGCGCATGCCACAGACGCTTGCACTTCAGCGCAGTCGGATCCGCCGCATCCTTGTGCTTTGTGCCAGTGACAGAGTGTGATCGACAGCAGTACGGTCAAGCATCAGTGCGAAACGCTGCTTGTGGACGTGCGGCTCAGCCCAAGCAGCTAGATTGGCGTGGGGCCAAAGCAAGCTCAAGCCTGTGACACAAACGCGGCAACTCATGCGGCCAGACACACTCCGAGCCACCGTTTGACTCTTGTCGCTCAGCCTGCATCTGTCCAACTCGTACTCTGCACGACATGGCTCGCATTGCTCAAGCTAGACTTGGTTTGACACGGGCAAACGCAAAGCTCCACCCAACGTGCAAAGTCAGCTGCCACAAAGCCACCTAAAACCGAGGTCAAGAGATCCACCGCACAGATCGAGAATGATTGTCTCCAATCTTGAACCACCCTCACGCTGGTGTGTCTGGCGACATTCCCTCGCTCACACTAGGCTGAGCGACCGGCTTTCTTGCTCGGATCGAGCAAACTCTCTACAAGCAGGCACATGCACATGAGCTCCAATGGTATTGAATGGATGATCATCGTACCAAGAACCTGGTGTGGTCGTTGTTGTTATTAATGCTGCGCTCAATACTCGAGCAGCGTCCAAGGTGCAATGGGAGCTTGGATGGAGAGCCATTCCCAAACCCAGAGCTGTACAACAGAGTGCGAGTGGATTCTGATGGGGAGCGAGAGGCAAAGCCACAAGCCACAAGTCGATACGACGAGCGATACATATACTCATCTTGCGCCACAGGCAGCAAAGGCTCCGGTTCCAAGCCAGCCAGACGAGTCCGTCACGAGTAACTTTACAATCGAGCAGAGCACAATCAAGAATCACGAATGCTGCAAACGGAACTGAAAGTCAGAACAGTATTTACAGTCGGCACACTGACCCGATCGGCACTTCGACTTGAGCTACCACTTCTCGCCACCGCTTATCGCAGTACCGCCGCAATCACGAATATACCCTGCGGTTCGCTTCGGCTCGCCTCGTCTTGCGATTCCATCAATCGTGAATGTGGGGACTGCGAATCGACTCGTGACTTTCCTGTCAATAGAAAAATAATCTGTAATCAATCGTGAATATTATGATGGAAACCAAAACAAGCCGCGTGTGACAGCCCAACCGAAGCGAAGCAATTCGATTCGATTCGGAGCTCAGCTAAAGTACCCAGAGTGACCGACGCTCGGCTGGACGCCCGCTCCGAACTCTAGCATATCGTGTGAATGTGCACGGTCCCCAGGCGGTTGGCGGATTCAGTTCAGGAGTTACTCAGTCTAATTATCTCTTGAAGTATAGTGGTTTAGCTTCAAGTGATTCAGCTTACTTAGAGTTAAGCTTGATCATCCAAATTTCTTGTTGCAATCACGAAAAGTTAGTTAGCTTCATCAGGAATTGTGATTCACAAATCACGAAATTGTTAGCCTCCTTCTATGCCGCCATACAGAAGATTGAAAGTCCGCCTTTTGTTCTGCAACTCATTTCGAGCTTCGCTGCTGTGCTGCTGTGCTGCCTCACTTTCACAGTCGTGAGTTACTTTGTAAACCCAATCTCGTTCGCATTCACGATTCACGATTCCTACGACTATTTGAGGAGACAGCGGGTCTTCCTCAACGACGCTCGCCCAATTCCGGCACTGCCTCATTCATGCGATCGTGAGCTATCTATCTGTACAGACCCCCATCACGAATCGTGAATCACGAATGTGGCTCTGAAGTGACTTGACGCTTGATCGTACGCTGATGTGCTACTTCAACTGATAGCCAACGTGGTCTGTCCTCTTCACCCCATCCATCCTTTCCAGTGCAAGCTCTGCACCGACGCAAACATGGAGACTCGCGCAGTCGCTGAAGACGAGGCCCGTCAACCGTTGCTATCCAACCAAGATGATTGTCACCGTCCTGCCAACCAAGAGCAGCTCAACAGCCATGCGCAGACTGATTCTGCCACAAAGGACGACCCCGACGACCCCGATCAGTGGCACTGGCTCGAGCGTCTGATTTTCAAGACGCGTCTGCGTTTCTACATCTCTGTCTGCGTATTCTTCGTCTTCTGGACGCTGATCGCCTGTCTTGAACAGAGTCCAATGATGCCATGGCACGACAGACGATGGCCTTGGAACAAGCATCCTGACTATAACAATGACGTGGGCTTCTGGCGTGCCCTCTCAAGGCTTGAGGACCAGCCGTTCTGCCTTCCTGATCTAGAGCTGCTCCAGCCGTCCGACATTAGTTTGGACCGAGATGACTTGAACGCAGAAGCTCGATGCGCTTCTCAAGTTACCTTTCGGTTGGACAACGGTACCGCCTCCGTTGGCGCCTTCTCTCGATTGCAGCTGTCTAGCCTTTTCAATTGGATCGGCGCCGACTTTGACAGTCTGGCAGGCTCGACAGTCCGCGAGCAAGCTCGTCGCTCTCGCGAATCTGTACAGCTCGTCATGTCGATTGCTGGAGGCGAGCCTTTTTACACAAGAAACGCCAGTACTGCTGCCACAAGCAAAACTGAACGTAGCTTTCGTAGCCTCCAACTTTGGAGAGCCTTGCAAAGGTTGAGTCTGAGTCTTCAACATCATTCTGGCCAAGCCATCACCGTTGAAGCTCTTCTAGTGGCTCTGCAGATGGATAACAGTCGTGTTGTATCCGATCCAAGCCGTACCGATGACGCTTCGCTAGAAATCCCTGTGGTAGAGACGACACTATTCGACACGCACAAATTCGTCCAGTCCCTGGCGGCTACCTATCACGGCTTAACACAGTCGTCCAATAAGACGCTTCTCGATCAGCGCGTCGTTCGCGACTACCTTGGGCCAAAGTCGTTTAACACGGATGGAAACACGGCGAATACGCGCTCTACTTTCAGCACAATCCAATGGAACGTACGAGGCCGCGGAGATGGTGCGCTTTATGCTGTTGGTCGTCGGAATTTCTTCAACTCGATGCAACGCGCTGGCAGATCGCTCCACTTTCATGTTCTCAACGAGGTCTACAGCGATCAAGAACTGTCCATCTTGCTTGATCTGCATCGAGGCGTCGTCATGACTGCAAGCGCCCACCTTGTACCTTTTAAGGATGACCAGCCTTCCAGTAACAACGGCACTCCGCAATGGGGGCAGTCCGAACGCAGCACCAACGTCTGGGACTGGATGCGTAAATCGTACGCCAACATTCAGTATGAGCTCGATTCGTTTAAGGAGAACCGACGCTGGCGTGCTGTGGGCGGCACGTATCGATTTGACAAACACGCCTCTCGTTCCTCTGCAGAAAGCGTATACGACTGGCTCGAGGTGGACATCGAGCTGAGCGAAACAGCGTTGTGGATCACTCGAATCGAATATGCTCCCGCAGGCAATCAGAGCACGTCGGGGTCGGGATCGGGATCGTCACTATCGGTGCTCAAAAAATACAATGCAGGCGGAACGGCCGACTTTTTTGCAGGATGGACCTGCGCGGACTCGATCGAAAAACTCGCCGACTGCTATCGTCCTCGTATGGGTGACGATGACAGTGCATGCTTCTGCACTCAGTCCAAGTTCGGTACGCGCTCCAGCTATCGTGTCGGACTGTGGCGCTTACTCGCCTCGCACAACCACACCATCTACGAGATCCCGCGTGGTGCAGTGCGGCTCGACACTTACAGCTACATGGATCAAGCGCAAGGCGGCTGCCCTGCGCTCTGGAACCGCTTCAACGTAGATCCCGTGCCCGAGATCGAGTCGCTTGGCTACAAAATCAAGCTAACCGAGCCAGTACACTTCGCGAATGGAAGCGTTGCTCACCAAGCAGAGCTCGAATGGCTGGACAGCGCACTCACTCTAACGCGGATTCGAAGCACCGAGCCTCGATACTAGCGTCTTGCAATTCATACCAGGATCTTGTTCGTGCTCGTCACGCCCTTGGTTTGTCTGCCGTCTGGAATCTGACTGATTTGTCGTGAGCTACTTGGCGATTGACGTCCGATGCGCCGATCACGAATGGTGAAGCGAGCTGGACTGCGCTTCCGTTTCTGAGCTTTCATTCACGATTTGCACGCATCTCGCCGCGGTGCAGCGTTGCTGCAGCTTGAGCCTCGCGATGAGACTGTGCTGGCCACCCAGACTGTTGCGAGTGCTGCTGTAGGCGCGGACGAACATGGCCGCCGATAGGCCGCACTTGAGTGGCGCACCTAGGTGCAGACTCAACAGACCCTACATGGCAGCCGTGATCGATCAACACTGGATCCATCAGCGGACGCGTTGTTGGCCGCCGATGCGGCTGTCTCGGCTCACCATCTGCAGACGTCTAGAGTGGCTCCCGACCAGCATGCGCATGACGCTACGGGGTCCTCGAGCTCCCAAGCCGTGCCCAGGCCAGCATGCACTTGCACCCTATCCTGTATGTCTTTCGCGTGCAGGCGCCCAAGACAAGTCGCGACCACCAGAGACACAACCCGCTCGAGCATCTCTACAAGCACGCCAAGCTGTCCGTCTCACATTGTCTATGCTGCCAGCTTCGCGTGTATGTCAAGGTAAACCGAATCGCCGGACGCGCTTCTATCGACATCGACAACGATGAGAGGCTCGAAATTGCTTGATAGGGCATACGCTAGTATGGACCACGAGCAATCCTGAATCTGATACATGATTGATCAATCATGGATTTTGTGATCCGTCTTTCTGTTCATATTCAAACGAAACGAAACGATTTCGACCAGCTAAAGCAGCAAGATCGTTGGTGCTCGAAAACAACGGATTGTTGATAAATTGAATTTCTATCAAATGCTCCTAAGAACTGCTCTTCAAAAACTCAGAATCAAGCACAAAGCAATCCACAAATTCATGATTAGGTTGCATGTACCTAGAAGTCTTGTTCGTCTCAGTCATATCGTAAGGAAGGAAACGTTTGCCCTCGCAGCCACTTCCAGAGCCATCCGGATGTCTACAACGTGGGGGATGGGTTCGCGGACGGCAAGTGCTGGCGGTTGCTGCTCCGGATGGCTCTTGTTGTCCACCCATGGTGCTTAGATTTCTTACAATGTACTTTGAGATAACATGATTTCGTGTTTCTTGTTTGCCCCCGAAGTCTGTCGCGAATCATACCATATTTTGGTTCTGCTAGCTTTAATATGCATAGCTCAAATAGGTGATCAAGTCTCTCATAGTCACATGATAAAAAAAAGATTTGTGAGAAAAGTGTCCGTGAACAGCCGACCCCTCAGACAGTCACATCGTAAAAAAGGAAAAATCCATGCGCAACCACCCGGGATATTTACGATATGCATATGACCTGAATGGGCGCTGGTCAGGCAGGTCAGTTGCGATTCATTGCTTGAGGTGTGGCTTCGGGGACGGATGTATTTCTCCCTGAAAGCCGCGGAGGGCTGTTGCACTTTGGCGATCTTGTAGATGCAAGCAAAGACAACCAACAGTCGCGGCCTGGTGGGTCAAGAGCGATGGCAGCGAGCAACGGAGAAAGCAGAGGCAAAACGGCCTTGGGCAGAAGATGGGAGGGCGAGGGCCGTTGAAGTGTTCTCTTCATGCCTGTGAATTGCCGAGCGTTCGTTCGCCTAAGGTTCAGATAATTCGCTCCAGTAATCGTCAGTAATCGTAAAGCTCAGTTCCTACGTGTGTATGTTGCGCGCTTGTCTCTAAAGAAAAGGGCAACAGCTTTTCCCTGGACTCTGTCCTATTCATCACACCGCTTCTTCCACCCTTTCCTTCATTCACTTATTGACAATGGCAGCTTCACGAGCCGTTGTGAGAGTTCCTGGAGCTCCCCTGCTGGAGCGAGCTTGCCTTCTCATCGAAGCGTATCGAGTCCATTGGAGAGATACCATGGTTCGCGCTGACAAAAGCGGAGATGATGACCTGTACGGTGAAGCCGCTGGTCCTCTGTACGACTGCCGGGCGTTTCAAGGCGCCATCGATCCAGAACGGTTCGACAACGCAATGAGGGAACACGGTGAGTGTTCACAACAACCTCAAGTCTTCTATGCCTACCATAGTACTGACAGTATCCTTGCTTTCTAACGCGTGGCAGGAGGGCAAACCAACGACGACCGCTTCTCGGAACAGGATAGAATTGCTGAACTTCTCTCAATCCACAAAAACACGAAAGCACGATTTGCTCTGGCAGAGGCGATCCTTCTCGACCAGCAGACAAAGAAGACAGAGGATCAAGAAAGAAAGACGAGGGGGTATGATGCCTTCCTTCGATTCTTGTCAACCCCAGGAGTGGATGACAAATTCATTGACGTAGCGGTAGAGGTGTGATGTCACCCTGGCCGTCGAAGTAGAATACTTTTGCAACTCTCTTCATTGTATCTGATTCTGATAGCTGTCACGCACGAAGGGATGAACCCCCACACAACACGACAGCAGGACTGAGACGCGAGGTTCCAGTCGAGTTGGAGATGCGTTGACTTCTGTGGTGCGGTAGCTCGGAGTGTCTCGAAGCACAGAGAGGAGTTGCGTTCACTTTGATATCGTGGAACCTATTTAAGCGAGCACCGCCCGCTTCCTTGCACGGAACCCTGTCGCCAAATATCGCATCGTTCAACTCTCTTCCCCTCGCGGATCTACTGGCGTTATAGCACTTGTCAGATCGCAGGTTTCGCCGTTTCCACAAAAATCGCAGGTGCCCGTCTCGGACTTGCTGCATTATGCGATCGCCCTACGTGACGCCAGTGTTCATTCCTGGACAAGTGCTTGTCTCTGTAGTCCGCATAACAACAAGTCGATCGGCACAATCTGCCGTGATGTACGTAGACCAGCACATCTTTTAGCGGACTGTAAGGGGTCGTTGTGGCATGTTCTCCCTTCTGATGAGGTCTTGCGAAACAACTCCGGAAGAAGGCTCGGCAATGGTGCTCCGCCGACCTCTCAGTTGGGCTGCCTCTCGAGCATTTCTCTTAAAGCCTTTTGTGGATCACCGAGGAGCACCCAGAAGACGCAACCCGGTCAAGAGTCGCCTCAACGTCCTGTAGGGTCATCTCCGGGCAAACAGCACCTCAAACACACACTTGCAAAAGAGCTAGACCAAAGCGACGAGCACGACAAGGCTATATACGCAGCTCCTCGTCAAACTTCTACCAGTGTCCTTGTCCCTCTTCAGCCCCGTCTTTGTGTTTGTCTCCTTTCTAGCCAAACAAACCTTCTCTCTCACGCAACTTCAGATGCGTTTCGGCGTCGTACTCACTACCCTCCTCTACGCCGCTCTTTCTGCTAAGGCTGTAAAGCTGTATAGGACCGGCAACGCTTCTACGGCAGTCCCTAAACTCCGTGATGGCGACTTCAAGGAGCCGGAACATGGCATCATTCCTCCTTCCGATTCAGTAGGCGTAAGTAGATCGATCTTGCGACTCGGGCGAGACGGGATCAAGGCTGACATTCACACCATTTTAGCTCTCTTGTGATTCCGTGCGAGCCAACGGATTGGGAGGATGCAAGAAGAATTGCTGGAGCATCGACTCTTCGGCCTTCTTCAACAATCTCAAAGCCATCGAGAATCCCACCGCCTGTCACTTCAACCAAGGATATCCACCGTCCCCTGTCCTGTCTGCTCCGAGTCCTGGCCTATGCGCTGAACGCCATCCTCCACGGCGAGACTCCCCTCCTCATTGTGATGGCCACAGGATCAGGCAAGTCGGCCCTCTTCACGGCTCCCCTCTTCTGGCTGCGGCCGGCATCAGTGGTGGTGGTGGTGGTGGTGCCGTTTGTTGCGCTCATCGAGGATCTCATCCACCAAAGCAGAGGGATTGGCATTGTGGCCAGCAAGTGGGCAGGCTACCGGTGCTCCGACAAGGTGGAAGGAAGTGCTCTTGTCTTCGTTGCAGCAGAGAACTGCTACTCGGAGCCGTTTGGGCTGTGGATCCAGAGTCTCCAGCAGCAAGAGCGGCTGGCTGCCCTCTTCTTTGATGAATGCCACGTCGCCATCACACAAGTGCACTTCCGGCCAGTGATGGACAAGATCAAGCGGTTGATGTCAAGTGTGGCGATGCCTCTATACTTCCTCACTGCCACGCTGCCACCGTCCATGGTGACCTCCTTCAAGGAGTCCCTGATGCTCCCACAAGACGATGCAGGTCTGATCCGGGCCGCCACCAACCGCAAGAACGTCTCTTACTTGGTGAAGCAGGTGGCATCAACAGCACAACTGCCATTCTGCCTCCAGAGTTTGCTGCGTGCTCATCCCTGCGGTCCGGTGATGGTGTTTTGCAAGTCAAAAAGCAATGCAGAGATGCTGGCTGGCGACCTTGGCTGCCCCTTTGTGGCATCCGAGATCGAGGCTGAGCGCAAGATGGCCACGCTCCAGGCATGGCTCACGTGCGCAGCCACCGAGACCGGAGACACGCTACGCTTCATGGTGGGCACTTCTGCCATTGGCACCGGCACCCACCCACCTCATGTTCAGCTTGTGGCTCAATACGGTGACGCCTGGGACTTGGTCAGTTATGTCCAAGAGTCCGGCCGGGCGGGTCGAAGCGGTGGTCCAGCCTCTGCGGTGCTGCTGGCAACCCAGCGTGCGCATGAGGTCACCCTTCAGGAGTACATCCAGGAGAAGATGTGCTGGCGCTCGGTCCTTTCCACGTATCTGGATGGCATGCCGGTGACGTGCCTCAGCCAGCCTGAGCTGGCCCTCTGCGATCTCTGCAAGTGTCACGTTGCTGGACCCTCCACACCGCCTGCAAAGGGGATTGGCCTGGACTCGCCTCCACCGTCAGAGAAGCGGGACCCGTGCAGCAGGCAGGTGCTTGATGGTTTCGCCGCAACTGCATGGACACTGCAGGAGCCAAGTCCAGGCCCATTGACCTTTGACAACCCGGCCTTCGACCATGCACTGCTCCCAGATACTCCGCCCAAGGTGGATGCCACCAGGATCAAGGCGTTACTGGATGGCTTCACCACCATGTGCACCCTCTGCTATCTCTTCTGCTGCCAGCACACGTGTCACGGTTCGAAGGGGATCCACCACCGCTCTCAAGACTGCGATTGCTGGAAGATGCTGCCAAGGAACGACGGTGAGCGGATCAACGGCTCCTACATTGGCAGGATCAAGGCACGCATCCAGAAGGCCAAGAACATTGCATGCTTCTCGTGCTTGGTGCCGATCCGGATTTGCCACCGCGGCAGCAGCACGGACGGCCAGACGTGGTGTACTCGACGGTATGCTGATATCGTCTTACCGGTTGTTGCTGCTGTCTTACGCAGCGAGGATCACTATGCAGAGGTGATGCAGCGGCTTGGGTGCACCTTCACCAGCGTCAGCCATGTGGAGCAAACGCTTGGTACGTCGGTCCCATACTAAGGGGAGCGTGTTCTCCTTGCGTTTGCCCTCTTTGTCGCTGCTGTCGAAGCTGTTGTATGATTACAGTGTAACGTCCATCCATCCCAGCGATCATTGGATGGACGGTGAGCTGTGAGCTGAGGGGGTTGTCACAAGAGTGCAGGCATGGGCTTGAAGAGACTCCATGCCTCCCGACACTGCTGACGATAGGCTTGGTGCCCATCGTCAGAGGGATCGCAGGCACGGCCACCGTCTCCTTTCCACTTGGCAACGTCGGAGGACATGTTCATGGTCATCGAGCCGCGTGTCTCTCCATCGAGGAGAGGAGAGTTGACGTGGTGGAGGATGTGGGAAGGAAAGATGCTTCTGGTTGCAGATGCTGATCGATCGCTTAGGGCACCACTGCACAGCTTCCAGCGCTGTTTGCCAGCCAAAGCATCTTGGGTACGTTGAAAAGGATGTGCACTGCTTGACAGCTCGCCTTGGCCGCTGCTCTCATTTTGGGGTGCAAGTCCCCGTACCACTGTAGCACGGCTGTACGGTACGGTACACAGCACAGCCTTCCACACAAGACTAGAACGCAGATTGTACAGCTTGGCTATGCATCCTATCCAGGGACCATCCATCGTGTAGGGTTACATCTCCTAGCCGTAGGCAGTGGCCGCGTAAGTAATGGACAGCTGTTGGCGGGTGTCAAGGACCGGGTGCCTGACTTCCGAGCTCGTACGTAGACTTGCCTTCGCTTCGAAGTCAACTGAGCTCGTACACCGCGGATTCTTGCTGTCGAAGTCGACGGGTCCTTGTGGCCACCCCGTTCAGAGGCGGCGTGGCACGCGCTGGCGACGTTGAAGGTCTTGGAGAGGTTGATAAGGCTCTCGTACGAAGCCTGGGTGGCCTAGTGACTAGTACGAGAGTGGGTGGTCAGCGACGATCTGTGTCGACGCCAACGTTGAGGGTGTTGAGGCTGGTGTAGGTTCCAGACTCGCGGTTGAGGTGCCGCTACGGTGTAGGTGCCGTACGCTAGTGGAGGTTCTAGCTGCCGAACTGTCGATCGCACGAGTATATACTGCAATGGGATTCGATTGCAGTAGACGGACTGAAAAGACTGTAGACTGAGCTTATGCTACGTAAAGAATATGATATGATATGATATGATAGAGTGGATGGGTTTTCACCCTTCCACAAGTGTGAGTCGAGAGACTATATAGTGCGGCCAGCGCTGACAGCGACGCCTCTAGCCTCGCTGGTCTGCTCCCCCTCTTCTTGCTTGACCCACGACTTCCACATGAACCTGCAGAGGTGACGTGACAGCTACGCTCGGTCCTCCTCCTCGCACCCCTATTCACGATCGGTGCCCAGCCATGGCCGCCACCATCGCCTGCTACTATTCTAGCCGCCGTATGCGCCGAACAAGGCTTTAGCCCTCGTTGGTGGCGTCGTCCTTTTGCTTGCGTGACTTCTTCGGCTGCGATCGCTCTACGCAGGTGAGCTCGAAGCTGAGGCCCTCCTCCGTTCGAAGTCACTCGACCTTGAACCCAGGAACGGCTTGCGTTCGAGGTGGGTTCTTTCCACACCGACACCCCCTCCGGCTCCACTAACTATCTCGGTGATCGCCTGCGACCACCTTGTGCATCCTCCACACCTTCCTTGGACGTCACCCTGTAACACATACTTCCTACAGCGCACAGTCACTTGTGCAACAAAGGGAGTTGGCCGGCCCCGTTGTTGCAGCCGGTCTGACCGCGGGTACCAGTCAGCTGGAGGGCCGTCCCCTGTCAAAAAGGTGGCTTGGGCTGTCAGGTAAGGCAGCGGTGTGGGGGTGACGGCCAGCCGTCTCCAGCCAAACTTGCGTAGTGGCCGTCAACCACTTGGCCAGTGTTCGCAGAGCAACGGCCGCTTTGAAGCGACGGCTGGCCGTCTCCCGCCAAAATGGCGAGGCGGCCGTATGGCACTTGAGCAGTGTCCGCAAAGGGACGGCCCCTTCGAAGGGACGGCCGGCCGTCTCCAGCCAAAAAAGCTGGATTGGGCCGTAAGGCACGTGAGCAGTGTCTTAATTTCCATCCAATTCGTGATTCACGTCGCGCGGCTGTCCGAAATTTCAAACCGTGCCCGCGACGGCCCCGGGCCTAGGGTTAGGGTTGACTCTCAGCGTCGAGACCAAGCTTAGAAGCAATCAAAGAGTTCGATCCCTGAAGAGGAGCACCTCCTGAACGAGCTTGAACAGACGCTCATGTCTGCAGTCTTGGGACCGCTACGCAGTCTCTTGCGTCCGATACTTTCTTGTCGCCAACTTATCTCCAATCAATCACCCTAACCCAAACCCTCACCCTAATTTTAATTTTAATTTTAATTTTAATTTTAATTTTAATTTTAATTTTAATTACATATGAACTGATCCGTGTCCCTAGATCGCGCCAGAAAACAAGGTTCACCCATGTCTTATACACCCATCTTCCTTTCTGGCGCGCTCAGGACAGTTCGCTTAGCGTTCGCCGACGCCTTCGTTTCCCACCCTTCTCCGTACGCAGCATGTACTTTTGCTCTCTCGGTGCTCAACCGGCTCCCCTGCGGGGGCCTGTGAGCTTTGGAGCCACAGAGCCTCGTAGCTCCACCCGCAATCTATGATGTGTCTCTATGTCTCGTCTCGCCTCATATGATCTCACCCTCTCTTTTGCTCTATTCTGGGTGTCTAGGGTCGGAAAGATTGCTGTTAGCTCATAACATCCTGCATACTTAGTGTGGCAACTTTGGCTAACCTCACACCAGTCTCGTGATGTCTCGTTGCCGACGAAAGCGGCGGCACCGCCGGCAAATTGCCGCAATCTTGGCCGAGGTAACTCCATCCATCAACTTGTTCGAGTATCTATCTACATAACCTACGCCTTCCATCTCTTCAGCATAGCACCACGACACGCTGAGCACACCACGCCATTCTCCGAGTTGCCCCGCCGTCACGGATGACAGCAATCCGCAAGTTGGTCCACTTCATGCTCTTAGTCTGATCATCGCAATAACGACCGGGAATCTCGTTTGCTTCCAGAAAAACCAGTTCGGCGACTCGCAAGCGCTCTGAGAACCTAGCATAGTGATCTGGTGGCAGAAGCACCGACATCGGATGTCAAACGAGTCGTCAAGTCCACATGCTGCGGGCTCACCCAAACACCAGCTGGTCACCATCCCATCTAAGAGCATCACTGACAATTAAGCAGGTCGAGCAGCCTGGAAAGCGTCGCTGCACTGTGCTTCTGTTCGCAAAGCTCATCTCCTAACGAAAGGATAAGAGCCCTTTTTTTCACACACACACGCACCTACACACAACGTGCACCACTTACACTCATCCTCTTTAACATAAACACTGACCAAGATGGCTTACCAGAGAATTTCTAAGTCGGCAACCCCATCTATGGAGAGCCAGTCACAAGACCCCTACATCGCGCAAGATCCTTCAGTGACATCCCAGTCCGAACGAATGGACGACGACTTTGCGCAGCCTGAACAGCACACATCACAGGCCCTCTTATCTCGAATCGAACACAATCCAGCTGCTACACGCGTGTTCTGGTTCTTTGTGGGTCTTACTTGCGGTGCAGTCATCTCGGCAATCGTGATCATCCCCATTTATCAATCATGAAGCGACTTCTACTTAACCTTACCTTTCTGGCATCTGTATGCGCTGTGCTAGCAGCTTGGGCATCCCAGCTGCTGTGGTATAGTTTTGGAAACATCACTGGAGGCCTGAACGCAATTGCAGGAAGCTGTCCTAAGAATCCAAGAGCCTCCTGTGCCATTGGTGCGATTCAATTTGTCATGGGAGTGATTGGAGCAGCTGCAGGTGCGTACGGTACCTACTTTGGAGCGTTCAAACGTGACCTTGACGGCTCGCCTGTCTACCACATCCACGAAAAGCCGAAATGGCCCACTCGTTCTTTCAAACGCGGCGTGGACCTCAGCGATATGCTCCGCCAGCACAACGCATCGGTACCTGCCAAGATTGTGTATCATCATCTCGATGGAAGTGAGACTGTAGGTCTTTACCACTTTAACTCGGAGACGAGAATGCACCACACATTTGCTGATATGGCGCTGACTCACAACCTGACTCGGCGCGAGGTGGTTGGTGGTAATGACGGTTATGGGGGCTCAATCCATGACGACAACACTGCGACTTACAGGAATGTGGCGCATGGAAGAGGCGACACAAATGAATGGGCACAACTTGCCTACGATCAAATGGACGGAGGCAACAACGATTCTGTCTGCATGGGAATGGTTGATCCTGATAACAACGAAAACGTTGCCGTCGTCCGTTTGCAGCCTGCCACCAACGGTGATTATAACGGCCTGAACACTAACGCTTGCAATGGCCATGGTTTCCGCAAAAGACAACCCATACCGGAATCAGATGGAATCATTTGCCAGCAACTTTGCGTCGTCACCTCTGGTCCGAAGAGCCAGTGCCTCGAAGCCGGCGGTGGTTGCCTCGCTACGAACGGGGCCTGCGGTGCCAACCTCAACCAGCCAACACGAGCTTGCGACGGCATCGTCTGCGGTATGCGACGCCAGTGCGATTGACGGTTTGCATCCATCAAGGTTCTCTCGTCATTGATTGCTTAGCCATCTGACTCTACTCAGCTCCGCTCACAAGTCGCTCAAATTGTCGCGATTTCGACTTGTCAAGTCCCTGATTCTCTATGCCCTTAAAGATTCTTCAACAGAATCCCGTTTTTCATGATCCATCTGCTGTATGTACTTACGAAGCTGTTCACCAAGCTGTGACATTCAAATTTCTCAAATCTACTTCGAAATCGTCAGATGTATCGAATTGCTTTTCTGCACAAGAAAAGGACAAATTCGAAGATTAACGTATCGTGCGTAATACTAGACCGTGTGTCGTTGTTGTCCAAAACTCTCCCGCCAAATGCCCATTTTACGCACTTTTTGGACCATCAGTTCTCCATCACATCTGCATGTTAGGAGACACGGATTGGTGCAAAGTGATATTTGATAGCAGAAGAGAACCACGATCAACTTTCTGGAAGGGAACAGCAGCATGGTGAGGTGTGAGTGCTCCGGGAAAATTGTGAGATGACTGAAAATTGATGGTCCCCAGTTCCGAGACTCGAAGATGAATCAAAAAAAAATGCAACTGCTGTCCCTGTATCCAATTGCCTCCACATCTTTTGACAGCTTCTCGTCATCGTCACAAGCAATGGTTGCCTGATCAGCACACGGCAATGAGGTCTCCATCCCCATTCAAGCGCAACGGCTCGCCAGCCAAGCACAGCTCAAGCCCTTCACAGAGCAAGCGCACCAAAGCATACCGCTTGTTCACAGCAGCGTGTACAGCAGACAAAGAGGCACGGACCCAAAGTGCAATCAAAGCCCTCGAAGCAACATCAAGTCGGACGTGATCTTCAACATGGATAAAACAGGCTTCATGCTTGGAATTGGTGCAAGGTAGCATGTTGTTGTCCCAAAAGGACAGGTCCACTTCAAGGGAGGTTTTGGAAACCGACAGAGTGCCATTGTAATCGAGTGCACTGGCTCAGCTGGACATGTGTTGCCGCCACTTGTCATCAATGCTGGAAAGATTCACGAGACGGTGAATTCAGACGCATGGTGAAAATTGGTGACAACTTGAAGAAGGAGAACTATTGTACAAGCAATGCAATTGCTGTTCATTGGCTCGAGCAGATCTTCAATGTTCACAGTCAATGCGGTCAAGGAGAAGAGTGGCGACTTCTCCTTCTCGATGGACATAGCTCCCATGTATCAAGCATATTCGTCGACGCCTCTTGGGCCAGGGGCCTCGCACCCATTTGCTTTCCTCCTCATGTCACTCACATCGTGCAGCAAGTCGACAGAGCCCCTTTCTGCAGCTCTTGACTATTTGCCTGGATGCAACATCATCTACAACGGCCCGAACTCCGGGCGAGGATTACGACCGGGCTGTGACCCGAGCAAAGTCCCTGTGATGCCTTGGAGCAAAATCTTCGGGAAGAACGCGATCAGCATCAGCACCAAGTCCAAGATGAGCATGTCTTCGATATCCAAGACGACCAGTTCCAAGAGCCAATCCACGAGTACGACCAACTCCAAGCCTGGTACGACGGCCAAGAAAGAAAAGCTGACTTCGACTCGCGAGAAACGCCATCCCACTAGGTTGACTTTGGGTCACTGATTTGCTGATTTGCATGCTCGACGAGGCTTGGCCAGGCCAGCTGTTTCAAGCAGCGGTGCAGTCTAGCCCGGACCAAGCAGAACGGTAGAAGCAATGAGTCGACTTTGCTGTCAAAGCATAGTCCATGTCCCTGACCCATTGTACAGCGCAAGGCGCATGCCAATCGTGAGTTCGAGGATTTGGGCGCATCCCGCTTGGTCACGCCAAGCTTTGTCGCAAGCAACACCAAACCGCTTGTCGACTGGCTCATACATGTACTCTCTCACGTTTCTCCGGCCCTCTCGTCAAACGCTAGTCTCGCTAGCCTTACCGAGTGGACAAACGGCGCGTCACGAATGCTTCCTACTATCTGTCTCGTTGTGCGTATTCCATGGTCGGATGTTCCGTGTTTGTGTTCCGTGAGGCAACAATGCAAGAAGCAAGAAGCGTGGAGTGGTGATCGTGAATCACGATTTTCAATGCTCTTTTTTAACCAGGGTTAATGAGGCCATATTCACGATTTTGTTTTGTTACAAGTTAAATTTACGATTGGCTCTCCACAAAATTCACGATCTGGCAACTACAGAACAGACCAAATTGGGAGCGACTGCGTCAACAGGATGCTCTTAGTGATCAGATGCAGTTGCAGGGTCAATCACGAATCTTACGATTGGCGGTACCGACCAGTGAGGTGGGTTGCCTACAAGACAAAACCCTGCCGCAGAACGTGATTCGTGATTAAGCTTTCCAGACTCTAGTATCTTCTCACTTGCGATATTCGCCCATCTGCGGCCACAGGGACGTGAGAATACGACATCCCGTTCGATCTGGGTATATATCTGCGGCCATAGAGACTTGAAAATACCGCATCCCGTTCGATCTGCGCAGTCAAGCAAGTCGTCGCCTAGTCAGTACTGCGGTGGGGGACCACGCGGGAATCCTAGGTGCTGCAGTTACTTTTTGTTTGGGGAAAGGCCCCGTAGCTTAGTCTTTATACTAGCCGAGAAACCGTTTGTTCTACATTCAAGTTAGGGAGGGTAAATCTTGCTCTATCCTCCGTGAGGTCTTGCAGGTTCACGCATCATACTCAGTCCTTTATCTCGTATGACTCTTCTGAACCACTCCTCGGACTGATTCCCTTAACAAAAAAATGAATACATACAAACAACATATTCGCAACAATCACGAACCACCGCATGCTGCCTTATTAATTCACGAATCGTTTCCCATTTTTTTTTGTCTTATGTCCCATGTTCCATACCCGTATTCCGTGTTCCGTGTTTTAAGCCATCCTATGCTAAGCTCAGGCTTTTGCACAGGTCGGAACTCGGCTAGCGGCTGCCGCTCGGTGAGGAGGCCGATGTGCTGTGCCAAACAGTTATGAGTCGTGAGTTACTTAGCCGCACTTCTCTCAGACCTCCATCCATACTGCAAATAGCAGCTTGCTTCTCACCTCCTCTCATTGCCCTGCAAACGATCTTGTGGCTCCAACTGGACCGAGGTCCTTCTCTTTTTGAAGCACCGGCGATGCCTGACACAGGCTCCAAGTTGAACGACAGCCAGAATGGCGATCGACAACTTCGTGTACAACGCTGAGCATGGTGTTATCATCTGTCGGCAGTGTGAAACCTGCCTGGTTCCCAGAAAGACCAGCTGGGTCGGTCACCTCCGAATTCGTCCACACCATATGAAAGGCGAACTCCTTGTTCGCACCATCGAGCATTTATCTAGCTTTGGCCATCTGAGCAGCATCAACGACTTGCGCCAGCGTGCAGCGGCCAGACGCCGACAAAGACAGCCATGTCGGCCACTCGACAGTATTGCTCTCTACAAAGGCTACATGTGCATCTGTGCAGAGGCGTGCGAATACAGGACACGACGACTCGACAAGGTCAGCATCACATCAGGGTTTCACGAAAGAAAAGCAGCAGCACTCTGA